>NC_091194.1:18787594-18800094 GCF_040958095.1 Procambarus clarkii
GGGTGTGTGTGTGGTGAGAACCTTCCTTGTGTGTGTGTGTGTGGTGAGGACCTTACTTGTGTGTGTGGTGTGGTGAGACCTTCCTTGTGTGTGGTGTGGGTGTGAGACCTTCCTTGTTTGCGTGGATGAGACTTCCTGTGTTGTATTGAGAACCTTCCCTTGTGGTGTGTGTGGTAGACCGTTCCTGTGTGTGTGTTTGGTTGAGAACCTCCTTGTTGTGTGTGTGTGGTGAGACCTTCCTTGTTTTTGTTGTGAGACCTTCCTTTGTTGTGTGTGTGGTGAGACCTTCCTTGTGTGTAGTGTGGTGAGACCTTCCTGTGTGTGTGTGTGTGGTGAGACCTTCCTTGTGTGTGTGTGTGGTGAGACCTTCCTTGTGTGTGTGTGGTGAGACCTTCCTTGTGTGTGTGTGGTGAGACCTTCCTTGTGTGTGTGTGGTGAGACCTTCCTTGTGTGTGTGGTGAGACCTTCCTTGTGTGTGTGTGGTGAGACCTTCCTTGTGTGTGTGTGGTGAGACCTTCCTTGGTGTGTGTGTGGTGAGACCTTCCTTGTGTGTGTGTGGTGAGACCTTCCTTGTGTGTGTGTGGTGAGACCTTCCTTGTGTGTGTGTGGTGAGACCTTCCTTGTGTGTGTGGTGTGAGACCTTCCTTGTGTGTGTGTGTGTGAGACCTTCCTTGTGTGTGTGTGTGGTGAGACCTTCCTTGTGTGTGTGTGTGGTGAGACCTTCCTTGTGTGTGTGTGTGTGGTGAGACCTTCCTTGTGTGTTGTGTGTGGTGAGACCTTCCTTGTGTGTGTGTGTGGTGAGACCTTCCTTGTGTGTGTGTGGTGAGACCTTCCTTGGTGTGGTGTGGTGAGACCTTCCTTGTGTGTGTGTGTGGTGAGACCTTCCTTGTTGTGTGGTGAGACCTTCCTTGTGTGTGTGTGTGGTGAGACCTTCCTTGTGTGTGTGTGGTGAGACCTTCCTTGTCTGTGTGGTGAGACCTTCCTTGTGTGTGTGTGGTGAGACCTTCCTTGTGTGTGTGGTGAGACCTTCCTTGTGTGTGTGTGTGGTGAGACCTTCCTTGTGTGTGTGGTGAGACCTTCCTTGTGTGTGTGTGGTGATACCTTCCGTGTGTGTGTGTAGTGAGACCTTCCTTGTGTGTGTGTGGTGAGACCTTCCTTGTGTGTGTGGTGAGACCTTCCTTGTGTGTGTGTGTGTGGTGAGACCTTCCTTGTGTGTGTGTGTGTGGTGAGACCTTCCTTGTGTGTGTGTGTGTGGTGAGACCTTCCTTGTGTGTGTGTGGTGAGACCTTCCTTGTGTGTGTGTGTGGTGAGACCTTCCTTGTGTGTGTGTGTGTGGTGAGACCTTCCTTGTGTGTGTGTGGTGAGACCTTCCTTGTGTGTGTGTGTGGTGAGACCTTCCTTGTGTGTGTGTGTGGTGAGACCTTCCTTGTCTGTGTGGTGAGACCTTCCTTGTGTGTGTGTGGTGAGACCTTCCTTGTGTGTGTGTGTGGTGAGACCTTCCTTGTGTGTGTGTGGTGAGACCTTCCGTGTGTGTGTGTGGTGAGACCTTCCTTGTGTGTGTGTGTTTGGTGAGACCTTCCTTGTGTGTGTGTGTGGTGAGACCTTCCTTGTGTGTGTGTGTGTGGTGAGACCTTCCTTGCGTGTGTGTGTGGTGAGACCTTCCTTGTGTGTGTGTGTAGTGAGACCTTCCTTGTGTGTGTGTGTGTGGTGAGACCTTCCTTGTGTGTGTGTGTGTGGTGAGACCTTCCTTGTGTGTGTGTGGTGAGACCTTCCTTGTGTATGTGGTGAGACCTTCCTTGTGTGTGTGTGGTGAGACCTTCCTTGTGTATGTGGTGAGACCTTCCTTGTGTGTGTGTGTGTGTGGTGAGACCTTCCTTGTGTGTGTGTGTGTGGTGAGACCTTCCTTGTGTGTGTGTGTGTGGTGAGACCTTCCTTGTGTGTGTGTGTGTGTGTGTGTGTGTGTGTGTGGTGAGACCTTCCTTGTGTGTGTGTGGTGAGACCTTCCTTGTGTGTGTGTGTGTGTGTGTGTGTGTGGTGAGACCTTCCTTGTGTGTGTGTGGTGAGACCTTCCTTGTGTGTGTGTGTGTGTGTGTGTGTGGTGAGACCTTCCTTGTGTGTGTGTGTGTGTGTGTGTGTGTGTGTGGTGAGACCTTCCTTGTGTGTGTGTGTGTGGTGAGACCTTCCTTGTGTGTGTGTGTGTGTGGTGAGACCTTCCTTGTGTGTGTGTGTGTGGTGAGACCTTCCTTGTGTGTGTGTGTGTGTGGTGAGACCTTCCTTGTGTGTGTGTGTGTGTGTGGTGAGACCTTGCTTGTGTGTGTGTGGTGAGACCTTCCTTGTGTGTGTGTGTGGTGAGACCTTCCTTGTGTGTGTGTGTGGTGAGACCTTCCTTGTGTGTGTGTGTAGTGAGACCTTCCTTGTGTGTGTGTGTGGTGAGACCTTCCTTGTGTGTGTGTGTGTTGTGAGACCTTCCTTGTGTGTGTGTGGTGAGACCTTCCTTGTGTGTGTATGTGGTGAGACCTTCCTTGTGTGTGTGTGTGTGGTGAGACCTTCCTTGTGTGTGTGTGTGTGTGTGTGTGTGTGTGTGTGTGTGTGTGTGTGTGTGTGGTGAGACCTTCCTTGTGTGTGTGTGTGTGTGGTGAGACCTTCCTTGTGTGTGTGTGTGTGGTGAGACCTTCCTTGTGTGTGTGTGTGTGTGTGGTAAGACCTTCCTTGTGTGTGTGTGTGGTGAGACCTTCCTTGTGTGTGTGTGTGGTGAGACCTTCCTTGTGTGTGTGTGTGGTGAGACCTTCCTTGTGTGTGTGTGTGGTGAGACCTTCCTTGTGTGTGTGTGTGGTGAGACCTTCTTTGTGTGTGTGTGTGTGGTGAGACCTTCCTTGTGTGTGTGTGTGGTGAGACCTTCCTTGTGTGTGTGTGTGGTGAGACCTTCCTTGTGTGTGTGTGTGGTGAGACCTTCCTTGTGTGTGTGTGTGTAGTGAGACCTTCCTTGTGTGTGTGTGTGTGGTGAGACCTTCCTTGTGTGTGTGTGTGGTGAGACCTTCCTTGTGTGTGTGTGTGGTGAGACCTTCCTTGTGTGTGTGTGTGGTGAGACCTTCCTTGTGTGTGTATGTGGTGAGACCTTCCTTGTGTGTGTGGTGAGACCTTCCTTGTGTGTGTGTGTGGTGAGACCTTCCTTGTGTGTGTGTGGTGAGACCTTCCTTGTGTGTGTGTGTGGTGAGACCTTCCTTGTGTGTGTATGTGGTGAGACCTTCCTTGTGTGTGTGGTGAGACCTTCCTTGTGTGTGTGTGTGGTGAGACCTTCCTTGTGTGTGTGTGGTGAGACCTTCCTTGTGTGTGTGTGGTGAGACCTTCCTTGTGTGTGTGTGGTGAGACCTTCCTTGTGTGTGTGTGGTGAGACCTTCCTTGTGTGTGTGTGGTGAGACCTTCCTTGTGTGTTTATGTAGTAAGACCTTCCTTGTGTGTGTATGTAGTGAGACCTTCCTTGTGTGTGTGTGTGTGGTGAGACCTTCCAAGTATGTCTTTGGTAAGACCTTGCCTGTGAAGGCACCATTGACAAGCCGCGGGCTTTCTGTCCCCGTGGAGGTGACCACAAACAGTGGCCCGCGGGTAGAGGGTACAGGTAGCCCTGCCTCTACCTACCTGGGCCTCCTGGAACTGTATACTGGCAACCCAACCTAATATTTACCTGAAATTACCCCAGTGGGCTCTCTATCTCTCTAGTGGCCCCCCGTGAGGACAGGAAGTCGGCGGCTTGTCAAAGGATCCTTCCCCCCCCCCCCCGCGACCATTTGTCCTGGCGACTTTATTAAGCTAGATCATGAACTGAGTTATTGGTTTGGTATTTACGGCTTCGGCGGGTAGGCGGTTCCCAGAGGTTCATGAATGGAGACTATGGACAGAGGTTATGGACGGAGCTGTGACAGGAGGGAAAAAAACTGATGTTTTCTGTCCTACTAATAATCCAGATCATCACGAGACGGTTATTGTACACCACATACTCATGCTGTGAGCTGTTATTGTACACCACATACTCATGCTGTGAGCTGTTATTGTACACCACATACTCATCCTGTGAGCGGATGTTCTAAATGTTCTAAACTCTCTAACAAACATGACCTAACATTAGGCTACCCTTCCTTTCATATTTCTTTCTCTTTCTTTCTCTTGTTTTCCTTTCCGATCCCTTTCTTATTCCTATTATTACATCCTTTATTGCGCCATATACTTCCGTCCTTTTTGCCTTGCTCATATTTTCCTCTAAGATTTCCGTCTCCTCACCTCTCTCTTGCCTACTTAATGGTCGTCCCTCCCTCGTATCAAATCAAATGTTTATTCAGGTGATAGTACATACATAGATGAGTTACAAACATAATGTTGGATTTAGAGATAGAGCTAGTACATACACTAGTACATACAATACTTATAGCCACTAATACGCACAACGTTTCGGGCAAGATGTGGAAAAAAATACTTAGGCTAGAACTTAATATTAATTGAGATTAAAGTATAAATTGTATTGAAAAAAGGAAAAAAAAATAATGAACATGGCAGAAAACAGCGATTATACAAGTTGCAGGCGATGAGTCACAATAACGTGGCTGAAGTATGTTGACCAGACCACACACTAGAAATTGAAGGGACGACGACGTTTCGGTCCGTCCTGGACCATTCTCAAGTCGATTGTGATGAGGACAGGTAGGGACAGGCATTAAATAGGCAAGAGAGAGCTGAGGAGGAAAGTCAGGTGTAGGGGATAGTAGTAATGAGAACTGCAGCAGGCCTATTGGCCCATACGAGGCAGCTCCTATTATAACCACCGAAGGAGATAGTAATAGGAATAAGAAGAGGATAGCAAGGGAGCGTAGAAGACAATGAACAGAAAAAGGGAGAAGAGAGAAAGAAAGGGAAAGAGAAAGAAAGAAATGGAAGGGGGAAAGCTTATGTTAAGTCACGTTTGTTAGAAAGATTAGAGCATTTGAGTATATACTGTGAAAGGGAAGAGTCCACAGCAACAAAGCCAGGACTCAAGTTCATGTTGGGTACATTGTCAATAAGAGCCGATTCTACAAGACGGCGTCTGTGTAGAGTAGAGGCAGGAAAGATTAATTTGGAGGAAGACCAATCAATGGGATGATTAGAATCCCTCACATGGCAGAAGAGAGCATTGTTAGTGTCAGCAGACTTAACACTTCTCTTGTGTTCTTTAAGTCTGTCATTCAGTGTACGGCCAGTTTCGCCAAAGTATTGGAGAGGACAAGATGAACATAGGAAATAGAGTAGACACCAGCAGCATTAGAAGCAGGAGGAGCAGTGTGAACGAGATTGCTGCGAAGTGTGTTAGTTTGTCGAAAGGCGAGTTTAATGTCAAGAGGACGAAAGGTATTGGTAAAAGTTGGTCAACAAACAGTAGTTTTTTTAGTTTAGTTCATTTATTATTGTTTGAAAATAGCAAGACCTGGGTTGACATTTAGGGGTAAGGTAGGTTACATGGCGTTGATTAGGTAGTATTTAGTTTTCTCTTAAATTAAACTGGTTGAGAGAGATACAGCCTTTGACGTGATTGGGAAGGTCATTCCACATTCTGGGTCTCTTGAGTTGTAGAGTATTTCTAGTTTGACTAAGTCGTACTCTTGGAATATCAAATAGGTATTTGTTTCTAGCGTGGTGCTCATGGGTTCTGTTCCAACCTTCTAGGAAGCTTTTAAGGCCAGGATTGACATTACAGTTCAGGGTTTTAAATATATAGAGTACGCATGAGAAGATGTGCAGTACTTAATATCTAACATATTCAAAGATTTAAGTAAGGGTACCGAGTGATGTCTGGGGCCAGAGTTAGATATTGTTCTAATAGCAGCTTTGTGTTGAGTAATTATAGGACGTAAATGATTTTGTGTAGTAGAACCCCAAGCACAAATACCATAGTTGAGATAAGGATAGATGAGGGAGTAATAGAGCGTCACCATCGACTTCTTCATGGTCCAGGACGGACCGAAACGTCGTCGTCTCTTCAATTTCTAGTGTGTGGTTTGGTCAACAAAAACTCCCTTATTTCCTAAATGTCAACTTTTGTCTTGCTATATTCAAATAATACTGATTATTGACCAACTTGTATAACTCCTGATATCTTCCAGGTGTACAAAAACTTGTATACAAAAATTGTAGTCTGTTTAGTTAGTTAAAATAATTCTGCTGATCTGTTGTAATTTCTGCTGTTCATCCAAGGTATAGCTATTGCCATTCTTTTTTCCCTTTTTCAGTTCAATTCATTCTTTTGAACTCAATTAGTTTGTCTTATTTTTTAAGTGTTTTTCGACATCTTTCCCGAAACGCTTTGCGTACTAGGCTTTGGGCATTTGAAAGTTACTAACTTTCTAAAGTTACTAACTTTCTAAAGTTACTAACTTTCTAAAGTTACTAACTTTCTAAAGTTACTAACTTTGTAAAGTTACTAACTTTCTAAAGTTACTAACTTTCTAAAGTTACTAACTTTCTAAAGTTACTAACCACTAGCTCTATTTAGAAATCAAACATTCTATTTATAACTCATTTTGTATGTACTTGTGTACTTTGTGTGTACTTATTGCGTGTACTTTTTCCTGAATAAACATTATTATTATTGTTCATACGCACAATTATTTTCAATATTGGATATTACACGGCAATAGAAGAATTACTGTGTGATTTTTGTCTACACGCCTAATACAATGAGCGTTATGTTCTGGATTATATCTAGATCTAAGGTATACTTGCTTCGTAGTATAGTCAGAAAGGTGTATCGTGGAGGTGTGCCTTGATACCTTCCAGAGGTTGAGACCCATCACCAAACAAGCCGACAAGGCAGCTGACCTTGACTACAATTACAGTAGAAACTTGTACCTTGAAGTGCTCATCCTGGAGTCTCCAGGAACCTAACTTCTGTTTGGCCTTTGGCAGCAGACTTGGTTTTTCCTGTAAAGATGACGGAGGTAAGTGTCATCTGTGTCCATATGAAACAGATATTCATAACTATCTGTAGCCTACCTGTGTTTCATACTCACACTGTATCTTGTACTACCCACTTCCCCAATATTAGTACTTAAGACATATATCCTTACCAGTGAAATCACCTCTGTCAACTTACATTGTAGTTATTTGGTAATATAAAAAACCTTGGGGGGGGGGGGGGTAAAAATGCCACCTTCAGCTGAAGGAGACATTCGAGCAAAATTCGGTGTTGAGTTTCACTTACGAGATGAGGAGTGATGGGAGGCTGCCCTTTCTAGATGTAGCAGTCACGGAAAGGAATGGTGGCTTCCACACTGCAGTCTACACTAAGGAAACGAACATAGGAATGTGCCTTAATGCCAACAGTGACTGCCCAGACAGGTACAAGAGGAGTGTTGTTAGTGCTTTCGTCGACCGAGCTCTCACTCACAGCTCTGGTTGGAAGCAGGTCGACGAGGAACTCTGTAGAGTAAGGCAGGTCCTAGTCAACAATGGCTTCTCTAACGGTTATGTTGAAGATGTCATTAAAAGAAAGGTGACACACCATGCAACCTCTGAAGAGTCAACTAACACAACACCTGTACCTCCTATTAAATTATTTTACAGGAACTTCTTTTCGATGGCTCATAAAACGGAGGAAAGTATCCTGAAAGGTATTATTAATAGGAACGTTATCCCCGGAGACACAAATCAGAAGATACAATTAACAATTTACTACAAAAACAAGAAAACGGCCAACCTACTCATGAAGAACTCTCCAGACACCAAACAGAACGCCTTGAAAGAAACCAACATCAAATAAAATTGTGCATTCATTCATTCATTGTACCTTTTGTACATTCATGCTACAGTATGTAATAGTAATAGAGCGGACATCTAAAGCTACTTTTTGGTGAACATGAAATTGACTCGCGAGAAGGCGTCCAACAGGGTGACCCCCTTGCTCCTCTCCTTTTCTGCTTAGTCATCAAACAAGTCACAGAGGTCCTGTCCAGCGAGCTTAACATCTGGTTCTTGGATGATGGTACCCTAGCTGGTTCCCAAGACTAACTCCTGGAGGACATCAGAAAAATCCAGGAGCAAGGTGCAGTTTTAGGCCTCACCCTGAACTCTTCTAAATGTGAAATAATATGTTCCAACCAGGGCATCGTAGAGAGAATAGAGGGTCTTCTGCCAAATATCCATAAAACTAAACCTGAAGACAGCACACTCCTAGGAGTCCCCCCCCCCCCCCCCCACCGGTTTAAAAGCCATCGATGAGGTCCGTGATAAGAAAATCGCCGACCTTAAGAGGATGGATGGGAGGACTGAGGATATTGATGCTCATGATGCACTCTACCTCATCACCAGATGTCTGTCCCTCCCCAGGCTGACCTGCTCTCTGAGGTGTTCACCATCCTACAGTAGCCAAAAACTAAGTGAGTATGACCTGTTACAGAAATCAGTGCTAGAAAAAGCCCTTAACCTCTCTCTTGATGACCTACAGTGGAAACAAGCCTCTCTTCCCGTAAGACTTAGGGGCCTCGGAGTTCGAACAGCAACGCAAATCGCTGTTCCAGCCTTCCTGTCCTCCTCATCGGCATCCGACGACCTTGTCAAGGAAATTCTACCTGCCTACTTACATCAGCTGGCAGGTGTACATGATCTCAATTTCACATGCTG
The DNA here is from genome assembly GCF_040958095.1 of Procambarus clarkii. NCBI lineage: Eukaryota > Metazoa > Arthropoda > Malacostraca > Decapoda > Cambaridae > Procambarus > Procambarus clarkii. Next base: position 18,796,238 of record NC_091194.1, read on the forward strand.
TGCCACAGAGTGGGCCTCTCGTGCAGGCCCATCACCTCAACCACCATCCCCGAAAGCCCACAAGCAATCCAGCTGGGATGTCCCCATTGTAGACCAAGTTGCTGCAGAGTGCCTGGGTGCTGCAACAACACAACACGACATTGCTTGCCTCACAGCAGTAGCAGCCCCACATGCAGGGGATTTCCTGTTAGCAACCCCAATGTCGGCAACTGGCATGCGTCTCACACCACACGCCCTCCGAATTGCTGTGGCCCTCCACCTTGCTGCCCCAATCCACACCAGATATAGGTGTATTTGTGGCGGCCTACTCTGCCAAAGCACAGGGGGATGGCACTCGAGGCACAGTGAAGTTAACGACATCATCATGAGGAGCCTCACCACAGCTGGATGCCCAGCTGAAAGAGAGCCCCGTTACCTAACGCCCCGTAACTCTGATGCTCTTATTGGTCGCCCGGATGGTATCACAGTGAACCCCTGGAAGAACGGCAAGCAGTTGGTATGGAACTACACGTGCGTATCAACCCTGGCTAACACCTACATTAACCTCAGTGTTGCACAACCAGGTGGCGCTGCCACCCACAGGGAAGCAGCCAAATCCTGTAAGTACAGAGAACTGGATCACCACTACAATTTTGTCCCCATTGCTTCTGAGACACTCGGCGCCTGGGGTAAAAGTGCTACCAGTTTTTTGAAGGAACTGGGTTCTAAGCTCATTGAAACAACAAGGGACCCTAGAGCTGTCAGCTTTCTTTTCCAGCGCCTCAGCGTGGCGATACAGAGGGGAAATGCACACTATATATATGAAATATATATATATATATATATATATATATATATATATATATATATATATATATATATAACGGCGTCAATGCCAAAACTCCGTTAAATTTTAAAATCCAGGGAGAAAATCGTAAGGGCAAGCGGGGAAGGGGGGGGGGGGTAGCCCTTTGACAAGTCATTGGCTTGCTGTTCTCATCAAAGCCACTAGAGTGTTAGTGACCCTCAGGTAAATTTAGGTAAATATATATAGGAGTAATTAGGATTGTGTACATATAGTGGTAAACTTGTAACCAGCTACCTGCACCATCGCCCACCAGGTGATGAAAGTCTTGGCATCCTGCACCACTGGTGTCATCTGCCACTCCGAGCAACACCTGCACAATATAACATAAATTATAAAGTAATAAAAATAGTTGACAGTGTTTCTATTATTATTGATTCTTCTATTATTATTATTATTATTATTATTAATACTGTAGGGGACCTCTGCAAGCCTAAATAACTCAACCAGGTACTGGTACCTTGGCGTCACTGTCGCCTCTAACAAGGGGAAGAAAGAGGAGCTCAACCAACTTATAGGAACATGCAAAAGTCGACTCAGGGCACTGAAAGCCATGACCTGGAATGGGCATGGCGCCTCTATTGTCGTGCTTAAAATGATGTACACAGCCTATGTGCGCTCCGTCATAGACTATGCCGCACCAGTTTTGTGCACCTACTCCTACAGCGATATGAAAATGCTTGAGAGCATACAAAATGAAGCCATGACAATCATTCTTGGAGTCCCAAGAACTGCCAAAACATCTAATCTACGAGAGGAGCTGTCCCTCCCAAGTAGTAAAAGCAGAATCAGGGAACTGAATGCTAAGCTTGCAATTAAGAAGAGCCAGAGATCCACATTACAATGATATTGCCTCTGTAACCCTTTCCACTTCCGCCCACAAGATGGGTATGGGGTGCATATTAAATTAACTTAATTAAAAATGATATTACCCATAAAAGATTGAGTTCCATGCTACTCACAGGAGGAAACATGGAAAAAAATGGCATCACAGATCAGTCTGCTACCTGGAAGACCTTCACCTACTTGGGCTTTTCATAAAGAAGCCGGAAATTAATTAGATCAAATGTACACTGACGGGTCATCTAATCCTGTCAATGGCAGGGCTGGTGCAGCATACACTGTAATTGGGAATAATGCCTTTCAAAATGCAAGTGAAGAAAAGGCACATATTGCTTTTTGCCTCTTCAACGCAAGCAGAGTTAACTACCATTGTTATAGCGTTAAGATTCTTTGAAAAAAACACTAACGGTGCAGTGATTTGCACCAATTCATAAAATTGGGCAGAAAATCTTGCGATAGTCGCTGAAATCAAGAGAGCTGTGAGGGTACTAACAAATCAGGGAAGAGTCGTCAAGTTTCTGTGGATCTCCTCCCATGTTGGAATATGTGGAAAAGAACGAGCAGATGTGCTGGCTACTGAAGGTGTTGACGGAGACCATATTAAATACTTCATACCCAAGACTCCTCTACAAATTAGAGGTCTTATCAGGCAACATCACCGTGACAAGGTAACTGAGGAAAGGAGGATAGAAGCACAAATCAGTGAATCTGTACGATGGTACAACATGGTTGCAGCTGGCAATCCCAATCATTATGGACGAAGAGGAGGTGGACGCTGGAGAAAATCAGTAATAGCAAGTATTCGTCTTGGATACAAATATCCATGGAAATTCGGATGGAAACAACAGTTGAGCAGTGGAGTTGCAGAATTTGTGGTGAGAGTGATGGACACCGCCATGACCACTACCTGAGAGAATGTGAACATCTAAGATTTATTAGAAATGTGTGTAGTACAGTAAACCCAACATTGTTTGAGTTAGGAAAATACTATCTTAAATATAAATGCTGTTCTCAAAAGATTCTCCGATTTTGCACCCGCAAGATAACAAAAGTTATTAATTAGGTGTTGACAAATGTTAATCTCCTTGTTTGAGGAGCTGTTCACTTGAGACAGTTAAGCAAGTCCCAGCTGTGTCTGGGTGCACGTAACAGGATGAACATTCCAGCGAGTTTTCTTCCTATTGGGGGAGTGTTGTACCATGCTGCTATAGCGGTGTCTCCACTCACAGGATGAGTGACGCTGCCCAATACTGTCGATATGGCGGTGTGTCCACTCACAGGATAGGTGGCTGTTACGGTATCGACACCATCGTCAGAGCGTGTAGTGGCAATTTCAGCGCTATCTATGGGTCTGCACTCCAACTCCCCTAGTATTGGGCGCTATGTAGACAACGCCATCTGTTGGTGGTGGCGTGGTATCGGTGGAAGACTCCAGTTTCCTGTCGTAGTCAGAAAGAGAGGTCGATGTGGATGACCTCTGGTGGGTAGCGTATCAAGATCAACGCTATCTAGGTTGTGGCTACAAGTTACAATGTCAAGTCCCAGTGAATGAGTGTTAGCCCAGGGTTACCCAGTGTATTGTCTATATGGCTAATGACGTTTTTATGTCCACAGACGTGACATATGGAGACGATTGGGCTAAGGAGGGTAGTTTACCTTGGGCAGTCCACGAACCCTTAGCTTGGTCCTGCAAGAAGACGAAGTACCCGCCGTTGATTCGAGCAGTGTGTTTTAGCTGCTGGTATTTGTTGTGTTGGTGAAGATCTGCGTACCCGAGATTGGCTAATAAGGCACTGTTAGGGAAGACAGTGATATGTCTATTTGTGAAGTGCTGCTAGCAAGCTGCTAGAGGCTTCTACCAGGGTGTTCGCTATCCTCGTGCTTGATTGTTTGAGACCCCCGTCAGCGTGATGCTGAAGCCCTCTGACAGTGAGTATCTGGAGAGTGAAGGAGGGGTGTAGACACTTCGTGATACTGTGTGGGTGGACTGGCCCATGTAGAAAGTGAAGTCGCTAGTGTTTGCCGGTGGACAACATGTACCTGGGATCTGGATTCACTTGGGCTTGATGAACACTGTCATTGTGTTGTGCCCCGAGTGAAAGAGGCAGTTGTACATAAGTATAGTAATAATCTATTTATAATTAATGGTGAAGGTGTGAATATATTGGTG
>NC_091194.1:18802594-18992594 GCF_040958095.1 Procambarus clarkii
TGTTTGATCAGAGCGGACTCGATCACGTTTCGTTCAACAAAACCCTTACTTTTAACAATACATTTTGCCCCTTTGAAGTCGATAGAATGACTGCACAAACTAGAATGCAAATACAATGCACTGGAGTGCTGGGCTGTACGAATAGCAAATGAATGTTGTTTTAAACGTTAAGAGAGAGATTTGCCAGTCTGGCCGATGTAAACACATGCACACTCATTACCAGGGATGGAGTACACACAACCTGCTACAGACGAGGGAGAGTTCTTAATTAACATGGACTTAACTGTATTATTGTTTTTGAACACTAGGTTAATATTAAGGTTTTTCAGGGCTGGGGCAAGATGTACTTGACCATCAAAATATGGTAATACCAACGAGTTTTTTAGTTCTGGTGTATTATTGGGCCTCGGGTAAACTCAGGTAAATTCGGAGCGCGAAAGCTATTTTCCCCTGTGGTTGATCTTAAACCCATTGATGATGTGACGACTTATATTGAATTTTGTAACTAGCTCATCAAGATTGTAACTTGCTTAGCTAAATGAATTGTGGGGTTCAGTCCCTGAGCCCATTATGTGCCTCTGTAACCCTTTCCACTACCGCCCACAAGATGGGTATGGGGTGTATAATAAATGAAATAATGAAATGGTTTAGACTTGGGAGCTTGTTTGTAGAACGACCTTTTTGCTTCACCAAAGGCAAGATCCGATACTGATTTTAGGTATTTTAACTTTTCCCCAATTTCAAATATATTCGTAATTTCTTCGTGAAAAAATTCCGGATTGCAAACCCTCAAGGCTCTGAGAAACGTACCAGAAAAAAACTGCCCGCTTGACCTGAATAGGATGATTTGAGTAAAAATGAACATACGAACACACATTAGTAGGTTTCCTATAAACACTGAATTTGAAACTCCTGCCGATTCTATGAATCATGATGTCTTAAAAAAAAAAAAAGGCAGAACACCAATCATTTAATTCTCAATTGTGAATTTAAATGACGAAACCAGCGAATAAAGTTGAAGGAGAAAATCAGTTTGGTCAAGATGTTTAACTCCATGGTGGCTGGGTGGTAAGGTGTGTGGCTGGTGTTTTGGAAGTCGCGAGTTCAAACGACCCAATGGGAATAATACTTTAGCAGTCTCCGTGGTATAGTGGTAAGACACTCGCCTGGCGTTCCGCGAGCGCTATGTCATGGGTTCGTATCCTGGCCGGGGAGGATTTACTGGGCGCAATTCCTTAACTGTAGCCTCTGTTTAACGCAACAGTAAAATGTGTACTTGGATGAAAAAACGATTCTTCGCGGCAGGGGATCGTATTCCAGGGACCATAGGATTAAGGACTTGCCCGAAACGCTACGCGTACTAGTGGCTGTACAAGAATGTAACAACTCTTGTATATATCTCAAAAAAAAAAAAAAAAAAAAAAAAAAAAAAGATTGACCGGCCACAGACATAAAATATCAACGTACCTATACCAAACCAAATTCGGGGGTAAAATCCCGGGTAGGATATTTGTTTCGGAACACTCCATGTACAAATTGCTTAAAACAGGGGAGAGGGGATTACCCATCGACATGCCAAATGTTTGCTTATAAAATGAATAATTAAAGCTGCAATAATTATCTTTAATGCCCAATCTTATTAGTTCACCAATGGTGCTAGTAGGTAAAGTTAAATTATACTTAGGGAGCAGATCCTGCATGTAAGAATGTCAACAGGTCGTGTACAGGCACTCGAGTCAACAGAGCCGTCACATCAACACTCACAATAAACTCATAATTTAATTTCAAACCCGACAACTTGTCGGGTTTGTGTTTGTATGTTCATTTTTACTAAAAAAAACTCACTACCCCAGCTTTCTGACTCACTCCCCTGCTTCCTGATTCACTCCCCTGCTTCCTGATTCACTCCCCTGCTTTCTGACTCACTCCCCTGCTTCCTGATTCACTCCCCTGCTTCCTGATTCACTCTCCTGCTTTCTGACTCACTCCCCTGCTTCCTGACTCACTCCCCTGCTTCCTGATTCACTCTCCTGCTTTCTGACTCACTCCCCTGCTTTCTGATTCACTCTCCTGCTTCCTGACTCACTCCCCTGCTTTCTGACTCACTCCCCTGCTTCCTGATTCACTCTCCTGCTTCCTGACTCACTCCCCTGCTTCCTGATTCACTCTCCTGCTTCCTGACTCACTCCCCTGCTTTCTGACTCACTCCCCTGCTTCCTGATTCACTCTCCTGCTTCCTGACTCACTCCCCTGCTTCCTGATTCACTCTCCTGCTTCCTGACTCACTCTCCTGCTTCCTGACTCACTCCCCTGCTTTCTGACTCACTCCCCTGCTTCCTGATTCACTCTCCTGCTTCCTGACTCACTCTCCTGCTTCCTGACTCACTCCCCTGCTTCCTGACTCACTCCCCAGCTTTCTGACTCACTCCCCAGCTTTCTGACTCACTCCCCTGCTTCCTGATTCACTCCCCTGCTTCCTGACTCACTTCCCTGCTTTCTGACTCACTCCCCTGCTTTCTGACTCACTCCCCTGCTTCCTGATTCACTCTCCTGCTTTCTGACTCACTCCCCTGCTTTCTGACTCACTCCCCTGCTTTCTGACTCACTCCCCTGCTTTCTGACTCACTCCCCTGCTTTCTGACTCACTCCCCTGCTTTCTGACTCACTCCCCTGTTTTCTGACTCACTCCCCTGTTTTCTGACTCACTCCCCTGTTTTCTGACTCACTCCCCTGTTTTCTGACTCACTCCCCTGCTTTCTGACTCACTCCCCTGCTTTCTGACTCACTCCCCTGCTTTCTGACTCACTCCCCTGCTTTCTGACTCACTCCCCTGCTTTCTGACTCACTCCCCTGCTTTCTGACTCACTCCCCAGCTTTTTGACTCACTCCCCTGTTTTCTGACTCACTCCCCAGCTTTCTGACTCACTCCCCTGCTTTCTGACTCACTCCCCTGCTCTCTGACTCACTCCCTTGCTTTCTGACTCACTCCCCTGCTTTCTGACTCACTCCCCAGCTTTTTGACTCACTCCCCTGTTTTCTGACTCACTCCCCAGCTTTCTGACTCACTCCCCAGCTTTCTGACTCACTCCCCTGCTTTCTGACTCACTCCCCTGCTTTCTGACTCACTCCCCTGCTCTCTGACTCACTCCCTTGCTTTCTGACTCACTCCCCTGCTTTCTGACTCACTCCCCAGCTTTCTGACTCACTCTCCTGCTTCCTGACTCACTTCCTGACTCAGATGACCAAAATGGTCATCTTCCTCTCTCGTCATTCCTTTCGGGTGCGCCTTGGTACCGCTCTCTCTCCCTCTTTTCAGCAATACGAAGGTGTGCCCCAGGGTAGTGTTCTGAGCACTACTCTCTTTCTGGTTGCCCTCAATGGTCTTCTTTCGTCTCTTCCTTCTGGTGTCTTCTCCGCTCTCTATGTCGATGATCTTACCCTTTGTTGTCAGGGTGATGATTCGCCTCTCCTTCAACGCCGGCTTCAACTTGCAATTGATGCCGTGTCGTCTTGGGCCACCGATCATGGCTTCAAGTTCTTTACTACTAAGACTTGTGCCATGACTTTTACTCGGAAACGGGTTGTTCTTCGTCCCTCTTTGTCACTTTATGGTCATCCCCTTGAATACAAAGATTCCGCGAAGCTTTTGGGGTTATTCCTTGACACTCGTTTGTCTTGGTCTCCCCATATCTCTTACCTCCATGTTGAGTGCTCTAAGGTCCTTACCCTCCTTCGGGTCTTGTCCCATACTTCTTGGGGGGCAGATAGGCGCACTCTCCTTGCTTTACATTCCTCTCTCATCCTGTCTAAGCTTGATTATGGTTGCCCTGCTTACTCGTCTGTTTATCCTTCTACTCTTCGCCGTCTTGATGCTTTGCACCATACTGGGTTGCGCCTCAGTTCTGGTGCCTTTAATTCGACTCCCGTCCTTAGCTTGTATGTTGACACTGGCTTCCTGTCTTTCCAGGACCGCCGTGATCGCTACTGTCTTCACTATCTTGCGCGGTCCTTACAACATCCTTCCTCTCGCCTTTGTCGTGCTTTAAATTTTACCCCTCCTGCGGTTCCTGTTCCTCTTCACCACCTCCCTCTTTCTGTCCGGTTATCTCGCTTACAGGATTCTCTTTCTGTTTGTATTTCTAATGTTTCTCCTCTTGTTGTTCCTTCTTTGCCCCCGTGGAGAGTCCCCCCTTCCGCGGTTTTGTACATCCTTGACCCGTATTACTAAAGCTTTTACCCCTCCTACGGTTCTAAAACGCCTTTTCCTTGAGTACTTTTCTTCTCACTCCCACTCAGTTTCTGTCTTCACCGATGGGTCTAAGTCTGCGGACGGTGTTGGCTACTCTGTTGTTTTTCCTGATCGCACTTATATGTGTCGCTTACCTCCGGAGACTAGCATCTTCACAGCGGAGCTTTATGCTATTCTCTATGCTCTTCGTCTCCTGCTTTCTCATTGTCAGTCTTCCTTTGTAGTTGTTGTTGACTCTCGTAGTGCCCTCATGGCTCTCGGGTCCTTTAATCTGGTTCATCGAGTAGTTGTCGAGATCCAGCATTGGCTGTTTCTTGTTCACAGTAAATTTAAGTCGGTTGAGTTTTGTTGGGGTCCCAGCCATATTGGTGTGTCTTTAAATGAGACTGCGGATGCTGCCGCCAAGGAAGCTGTCCGCTCTTGTCCCATCTCTCGTAAAGGTATTCCATATTCCGACTTTTACCCGGTTATCCACTCCTCCATCCTTACCAGTTGGCAGGCTTCTTGGTCGTCTGTTACTGGTAACAAACTTCATACTCTTAAATGTTGTTTCCTCGTGGCCGTCCTCCTACCACCATAACCGGCGATGGGAAACGGCATTGGCGAGGTTGCGTATTGGCCATACTCGCTTCACCCATGGTCACTTGATGGAGCGCCGCCCTGCTCCTTATTGTCCTAGTTGCATTGTCCCTCTTACAGTCGTGCATGTCCTTCTTGAATGTCCTGACTTCCAGGACGAGCGTGTGTCTTGCTTTCCGACCGCCCCTCGCGGTCACCTGTCCCTCAATAGAATTCTTGGTGACTCGGATACTTTTGATATCGTTCGCCTTATGCATTTTTGTTCTCGTATTGGCATCCTTGGTGATATTTAGCGCCCTCTGATTATTCTGCACATTTGATGGTGCTACATAGCCTTCCCGGTTTGGTGCCTTCTTTTGATAATTACTTATTTACTTGGTGGCACCGTCAGGTGGGTCCCTCTTGATGGCACCTTCTTCAAGTGGGTCCCCTTTGGTGGTACCTTTAGGTGGGGCCCCTTTAGTGGCACCTACTTCAGGTGGGTCCCCCTTGGTGACACCTTTAGGTGGGGCCCCTTTGGTGGCACCTTCTTCAGGTGGGTCCCCCTTTGTGGCACTCTCTTTAGGAAGCTACCAACATTGTGATTATCCTGCTTTGATTTAGAGGTTTAGCGTCCCCGCATCCTGATCCTCGACCAGGCCTCTTGGTCAAGGATCATCACCAAGGAGGGTAATCCTCCTCAATGCTTTTTTCAACCTTCTATTATATTATCCAAAATGAAAAAAATAGCATTGAATGTAATGAAACGCCATTTTCTGGGTGTGACCCGGAGGCTCCCCGGAGCTATACAGGCTGATATGCTAATGTCAGACTTTGGCATCAGTCATGTGTATGGAGTTCTGTGGGCCTACCGGGGACCACGAGCCAGAGCCTGACCCCCCTTCAGAGAGGCAAGGGGAGCAATGGCTTATAGAAACCCCCGTGTGGTTGGAAGCATTCTATGTTTGTCATCAACCGGATCGGGCACCCAGAAAGGTAAGCGTCCCAAAACAAACCCCTATTCTGGTTAAAATTGCTACCTAACATCGAACTAGAGGACAGAACTCCCCTCAAAGATAAGAGCAAACTAGCATGACGTCACACGTCACCGCACCGCTGTCTGCGCAGCTCCTCCCTCCCCGGGAGGGGGTAGGAGGAGCCCCAAACCCCCATGCCGGTAATCCACACCTCAGTTCTGAGGCTGGATGTGAAGAAAACGCGAAAACCGCTGACCGGAGGGAGGGATGCCGGGGAGCCTCCGGGTCTCACCCAGAAAATGGCGTTTCATTACATTCAACGTTGGTGTTCTAACTACCCACAGAGGAAAGTAGAGGGACACATCCGGGAGGCAGTCGCTGCACGCTCCGCAACTCTAAATCAAGACTGCAGCCGACTTGGGTCGGCTGGAACCGCCGACCCAAGGCGACACAGGCCCGACCAGGCCCAGGAATGAGTATGAGACTACGAGCAACCAGGACCCTGTTCGACCGCCAAAAACCACACGCCCGAATGTCAAACCAGGCCACGTTGCCAAAAACGGCAGCAAGAGTCGCGAACGTACGAATGTCACGAGCACGGGGGATAGACCGCAGGCTGGCTAGCCGTAAGAACCTTGCAGACGACCTGGGAAACCCGCACCTGCAGACAGGGAAGAAGGGAAACCGGAGCAATCCAAGACGCGTCCATGGACACAGAAGCTGAGGTGCACAAAAAACGGTGGAGAACTGCCACGGGCCATAAAACATGATGCACCCCTGGCCTAATCAACCATGCATCAAAAACCCAAGGACCCCTCTAGAAAACAGCAGTCGCAATCTTTGTCAGACAAGAAGTAGACGGCTGGAGACGAACAAACCTACCACCCTGACCAAAGGAGCAGAAAACCAGAACAGAAGGGCCCACCATAAACCGAAGAGAAGAAAGAAAAGAGCACTCTGCCCAAAGACCAGGATGGCACAGGCGGCGCATGAGCAGGCCGGAGGTGAAACAACGCACGAGACAGCTTGCGGAACGGCTTAGAAGTAACATCAATACCAAACGCAAGCGAAAACAGCTCCACCAGCGCCGCATGACACGAGGCGACAAAATGTGGCAAAATGATGGCCCCGAACCTCCACAAGAGAGGAACAAGACAACACCAACAAAACACAGCCACCTAAGAAAGGTCAGAAGGAAAAGGAAGGACCGCCAAAAAAAACCCACACCGCCGCCAAGAAGCACGCAGGTGGGACACCAGCAACGAAGCCACCTGGCCACCAACAGAAGGCGGGACTCGAGGCAGAGCCGAACGAGCCGAGGAAGAGGTGGAACCCTGGGAAGACCCCAGGTGCGACCATTGAGCGGGCAGAGCTGGAAATGCGAGCCGGCAAAGGAGATGGAACGTCTGCTATACCGAAAAACATCCCAATGCCAGCGAGCCGCCAGGAGGTTGGAGACCAAGACCCCGACAGACTCCGGAGAAGGGAAACCGCGAGACTCCGGAAACGCCAACAGGTCAGGAAAGCCAGGAACCAGAATCAAAACCAGGCAGTAGGAGAGCCAAAAGGCACAAACAAAACATACAACGTGTAGGACAAAAGGAAGCTGAGGAAAGAAGATGGGCAACAAACAGGAACGAAGGGACCGGACCAACACCAAAAGCCGCTGGACATGTCCCAACACGTCCTCGGGAGACAGAAGATCCAGAGGAGACATGACCACCACAAGCAAAATCCTCAGAGGAAACGACAGGGTAGAGTAAAACAAGCCAAGGAACACATGGGGCGCACGTAACAGGGGAAACATGTGGAACCGAACGCCCAAATGGGCCGTAGAAAAGAGAAGAGGCACACCAGTGTCTGTAGGAGACAAAAGGAACGCATGAGGAAGGGAAGTGTCGGGGGCCAACCCCACACCCAGCGTCAAGTGCAGAGAAGATAGCCTAGAAAGCTCAAGAACCTGTACAGAAGTCGAATGACAGGTGAGAGGCGGGATTAAGAGCCAAAGCTCATCCCCAGCAAGCACAACTAGGTGAGGACAGCTAGGGGAGTACAGAGAATTCAATGTACATGGAAAAGCGAAGCCTGCAACAGCAAGACCGGCAAGGAATGAGGGACCCAGAAAATCATGGGAACAAAGAACCCAAACAATGAAGGCCCCAGGAAGAAGCACGGAAGGGCCGAACAAAACGCCACAACCATACCCCAACACACAACTGCAGTACCACAGCGCAGCAAAACGTCACCACACAACACCCTTGAACACAGGAACATGTACCACATATCAGGCACCTCCACCTTTGTACCCTGGAACACGGTGGAGGCAGGGCCCCAAAATGCAAGCATGGGTGGACATGCGTAGGAGAGGGACTGGATGAGCATAGTCAGGAGCCGCCTCGTATGGGCCAAGAGGCCTCCTGCAGTCACCTGTGTTCTGACGTTCGAATCGGAAGCAAGGAGGAACAAGAGCCACCACGTATGGGCCAATAAGCCCGCTGCAGGCACCCCTCTTTGTATGTTCCATGTTCTCATGTATGTATGTACTCTCATTCGTACCCCCAAAACGAACCAGTGCCGGACTAAGGAGACGCCAGACCTCATAAACTCGCCTACAGAACATATGCACGGAAGGGTCACGACAATGTTACTAGGTTGGAACTGCCAGAGGCGGTGAGGGTATCATGCACCTGGAGCCCAGAAAAACGGGAGCACCACCCACGGAAGCAGGCCAGAGCCGCTCATGCAGGGGAAGAGGAGGGGAGAGGCGAAGGAGGCACCCCCCACCCAAAACGCAGGGAAAACCCGGCGTCCACCCAATAGTGGCACTCCAGAACATCCCCAGGAGCAACGGGGCACGGACTGGAGAATGAGAAGAGCGAGAGGCAAAGCACCGGAGAGAAAATGGATGGAGAGCACCAGCACTTGTGCAGACCGCCCGAACCAAAACAAACTCCCACTGGGCATGCGCAGGACACTAAAGTAGCCCAACAATTTGTATCCCAAGTGATTCGCTTAAGAGAAGAAACAGCCCAACGCACAGGAACAGAAGCCAAAAAGGAGTAAGCAACGACACATATAGCCAGCTCGGTTAATGAAAACAATAAACCGAACTGGAACCCAACCGGGCTACCAAGAGCCCAACTGGGTGACAAGTAGCCCAACCGGGCCACAAGCAGCCCAACCTGGCATCCCTGACCAGGAGTATGGAAGGAAAATGAGCAGTGCCGAGACAGCATGGAGAGAAGATACATGAACAAAAAAACGAGACGGTAGAAAACCAAGAGGAAACACAGAAGAGGACCAACAAGCCCTAGAAAGGACCAGAGGGAAGCCTCACCGAAAGACGACAGACGTTCCAACAATACGGGAAGGAGCAAAAACCATCCTGAATCTTTGAGAACACACAAGCAAGTACAAATGACGAAGGCATAGACAGGCCCAGTCGCACCTGAGACCAAAAGTCATGCAGAACCCCAAGAAGAGGGGAACATGACAGAGAAGTCACGTCCCAAGAAAAAGGAGGGAATAACGGAGAAGAGCACTCACCGACAGAACGAAACCAATGGGCTTAAGGGACAAGGAACCAAGCCCAGAGAGGGGCCGACGCCCAACAACTCGTGTGGAGAATGCCAACAGTTTTTGAAACATTTTTTGATGTATTTAGAATGTGTCCCTGGAAAACACCCTACCCATCAACATTGGTGTTCTCCTGGGCAGCATACTTGGCTCTCTCCTCTTTCTCATCTACATTAATGACCTCCCAAATGCCTCCCAACACCTCAAACCAATTCTATTTGCTGATGACACGACCTCCATTTACTCCAGTCCTGACCCCCTTGCTCTGTCACAGTGAATACTGAGCTAAATAAAGTCCATCACTGGCTAACTGCCAACAAACTCACCCTTAATATTGACAAAACTCTCTATATTTTGTTTGGCAATAAATCCTCAAATCAAATAAATCTCAGGATTAACAATACCCAAATTTGTAACAAAGTAGATGGCAAGCTGAATTTCCAGGGACACATTCTAAATACATCAAAAAAGTTTAAAAAACTGTTGGCATTCTTTCTAAGATCAGATATTATGTACCTTGCCCTGCCCTGGTGACTCTCTATTACTCCCTCATCTATCCTTATCTCAATTATGGAATTTGTGCTTGGGGTTCTACTACCCAAAATCATTTACGTCCTCTAATTACTCAACACAAAGCTGCTATTAGGACAATATCCAACTCTGGCCCCAGACATCACTCGGTACCCCTTCTCAAATCTCTGAATATGTTGGATATTAAGTCACTGCACATCCTCTCATGTGTATTTTATATATATAAAATGCTGAACTGTAATGTCAATCCTGACCTTAAAAGCTTCCTAGAAGGTTGTAACAGATCCCATGAGCACCACACCAGAAACAAATACCTATTTGATATTCCAAGAGTACGACTTAGTCAAACTAGAAATGTTTTACAAATCAAGGGACCTCGAATGTGGAATGACCTTCCCAATTATGTTAGAGACTGTACCTCTCCCAACCAGTTTAAGATAAAAACTAAGTACTGTACTACCTAATTAACTCAATGTAACCTACCTCATCCCCAAAATGTCAACCCATGTCTACGATTTTAAACAATGATGTTTGTTGACCAAATTGTATTTTTTTTTTTCTGGCATGTTCCCCCCCCCCTTTTTTTATTTTTTTTCTTATTTTTTCTCAACACAATTTATACTTTAATCTCATTTAGTATTAAGTTTTAGTCTTAGTGTTTTTCCTGCCTGAAACGCTTTGCGTAATAGTGGCTTTAGGCATTGTATGTACTAGCTCTATCTATAAATCCATCAACTTTTGTATCTTACCTTGTATGTATGTACTTTACCTGAATGAATATTTGTATTTTTTGTTTTTTGAGTGTGGGGAAGGAAAACCACACTCTGTGCAATGACAAGCCCCGCCCAGAGGGTAGAAAAAACCCCGGCGGGGTCCAACGGGGCCCGAGGGCCCCCCAAGTCAGCCTCGGGAACCCACACGGTAGGCCCCGGCCCCATAGCCGTCCCCCCAAAGCCCCAGCCTCAAGAAAAAAACTGGGGCAGACGTGAAAAGCACAAAGGAAGGGAGCCCACTGGCAGACTCTTGCAACACGGCTGGAGAAACAGGCTCGAATGCCCCCGTCGCTACCCCAGAAGGGAAATTCCCTGAGACCAAACGAGTCTCAAAACCATGGAAACCCCGCCCCGACCCCGAACCCACAGACGGGAAGGACCTGGATGGAGGGAGGAAGGGGGATGAGGACTCGACAAGACTACCAGCCAAAACGAGGCAGCCTCAGGGCTTCTGGGGAGCAAAAAACTTAGCGCGTTGCCACCGAAACCCAAAGTGCAACACCCAACGCCTGCACCCACAAAGTCAGCATAAGACCGGGTAACCGAGTCACAAACAAGCAACAAAACTCACAGGACTCGGGGCCGAAGGTGTCACTGATGCCACAGGCAGCAGACGGAGGCAAAACCGAGTCACCCAGAGACAAGAGGACAAAGTAACCCTCGAACTCGCACAAAGCGAGGGGGGGACTCCTGGGCCACATCCATCGGACCAACGCTCCCCCTAGGGGTTTCCCCAGGGTCCTGAGCGTTTACTATAAAAAGACTCGCGCTCAGGTAATCCCAGGCAGGGTACTGCAAACCAGCGCCCACGTCTACCAAACAACTTTCTAAGAACTGAACCCCCGGGACATGTACACTCATGGGGACCTAGCAGGGGGAGCCACCACAAGAAGGAAGAGAACTCAGTATAAAAGGGGGGAAAGAACCAAAAACAGACCCCCCAACCAGGTAGACAAACAAAAAGAAAAAGAAAACCCCGCAAGAGTACAGTGTACCCAGGCGGAACAGAGCCGGCCGCTATGATTGGTGAAAACAAGCTGCGCAGTATCCTGCGCCCCTACCAGTGCAAACTGCCCCTTACCCTAAGCTGAACAATGGAGACAGAACCCCCTATCACACAAAGGGCGGCCGAAAACCAAGCAGTAAACGGTCTAGCAGAAGCAGGACCCAAGGCACTTGTGGAAGATAACCCCAAGCCCCAAGGGCAGTACTTACAGGGCACCTAGGGAAGGGAACCTTAAGCGCATGCAGCCCGAGTACTGAAGACTCACTCCCGGCTCACACACCACCTAGAAGACAGACACCACACTCTAGGTACAGTGCTGAAACAACCACTGGAGCCAGAGCATATGACCTCAGCCTTTAGCATCAACCGAAGAACTGGGGTGTGGATTGCTGGCATGGGGTCTGGGGCTCCCCTTTCCCTCTCCCGGGAGTGGGCAGCTGTGCAGACAGTGGCACGGTGACGTGTGACGTCACGCTAGTTTGATCGTATCTTTTTGGGGAGTTCTATCCACTAGTTCGATGTTAGGTAGCAATTTTAACCAGAATAGGGGTTTGTTTTGGGACGCTTACCTTTCTGGGTACCCGATCCGGTTATTGCAGACATAGAATGCTTCCAACCACACGGGGGTTTCTATAGGCCATTGTTCCCCCTTGCCTCTCTGAGGGGGGCAAGGTTCTGGCTCGTGGTCCCCGGTAGGCCCATAGAACTTCATACACATGACTGATGCCAAAGTCTGACATTAGCATATCAGCCTGTATAGCTCCAGGGAGTCGATGGGGCTCCCCCGAGAAAACAACATAGTAACTAATGTACATTTTGTCACACAAGCAATGATACATTAGCTACACATTACAACTTGCCTAAAATTTTCTTATTAATTGATTGTGGGCCCCCCACAACTCATAACTTCCAAGATACAAAATTACAATAACTTTAAATTTACTCAAATGTATTCTAAAACCATTCATTTCTGTTAATGCTAGAAATTAATGTCTCTTGGTGAAAGACAGACACACCAAGGTATTTGAAAGTACCTCAACTGCAGTCAATAAGTTACATCAACAATGTAGAGACAGACTTAAGGCTCTCAGAACTGTAGTGGGGTACAGCTCGAAATATGGTGTTAATACAGTATTAGAATAGCAAGAATGATGTATTTAGCGTATATAAGGTCTCTGATAGACTATCATGCACCAGCTTTGGTCCTGCAAAATGGCAAAAGTATTGATAGACTGGAAAAAATGCAAATTGAATCACTCGGAATTATACTTGGCTGTCTTATAACTACCAAAGTTCTCAACATGCGGAAAGAATTAAATATACTTAGCATTAGAGATAGAATATTTGAAATTAATCTTATGATGGGACTAAAGCTGCTGCGTGATAACAAAAACAACATTGTGTCAGTTGCACTGTTAGAACACATACGAAATGGAACTAGCGAGTCTAAATGGATTCAAAGAACAGCCACTCATATTAAAATGATGGGACTGCACGATGTATATACAGATGAAAGAGTACAGCACTTCCTTCCACCCTGGCATATAGTATCTTTTGACATCCTGACCCCTGCATACACCATCAAGAAACTAATCACAAACAACCCTCATGCTCAGCTTGCTGCTAAATTAAGCACCATACAACATATTCACAATATACAAGCTGAAAACAACATTGCACAGACCATATACACTGACGGATCACTCAATACAACTACAGGGAGGGCAGGAAGTGCTGTTATTGCTCATCAGCCCGATGACAGCACAATTCAAAGAAATATCGGAATTAGTAACTGGGCGTCCACAATGCAAGCAGAGTTGGTAGCGATACTGGTAGCACTCAAAATTATTGACAACACTGAAGTAGACAGCTTAATTATTTCTGACTCCCTTTCCTCACCAGTTTGCAATAAAGTAATAACGTGCTTGTCTTGGAAGCTAGACGTAGATATATAAGAATACTTAGCAAGAGGATAAATATAAAAATGTTGTGGATTCCTTCTCACATTGGCATGCAGGAACATGACAAAGTTGACGCCCTTGCTAAGGCTGCAGTAAATAAAGACAGTATTGAACGGAATCTTGAGTTATCAAATAGGTCCCTTAAAAGTGTCATTAGACGAGAACTCCTGGATGAATTTGAATTAAGTAGAACAGTGCAAACTGGAACTAGCAGGTCCATTGTTCATCACAATGAAATGTGTGAAGTAAAACATGTGTATGGGGCAAGTAACAAAGTCAGTAGACTAACAGATGTTGTCACAGCTCGTATAAGACTTGGCTACAAGTATCTCTTGACAGTTCGGCTTGTATAGGGATCTAGATGAAGTAAAGTGTAAAGTGTGTGGACATAGACAGGGACACACACTCGAACACTATATCTTGAATTGTAGTAAAATTGAGCCTTTTAGAGATAAATCTAAGCTCACTCTGTATGATATGGCAACCTATCTTATTACCATAGATAAATTACCTGAAATCCTTGCACTGTACCCACATTTCGCTTCCAGTAGATGAACGACATATGAGATTCAGAAACAAGTAGTGTATTGTGAGGACTAATAATAAACAGAAGCTCCCCCATGACTCTGTAATATCCCCATTGGTCAAACTATTATGTATTAGCGATAAGACCTACCATTAATGTATGATGACTTACTGTAAATATGTAGCTCTTGTAATAGCACTTTCTCTGTAACTAGCTGACATTGTAACTATAAGGTGTGAAGGATTGATGAAATTGTTTATGTAATAATCTAAGATGAGGTCTGATAAAGACCTTTTGTGCCCTCTGTAATGCTTTTGTGCTACCACTCACAGGATAAGTATGGGGTACACAATAAACTAGCTGCCTTCGGCAGCAACAATCAAAAATCAATTGGTGAAAGACTCCATTTCTCATTTTGTTTTTTCCCTTTCCTTTTACTAAGGAATAGTTAAGAAAATGTTGAAGTTATGTAGTGGGATAAAACCTGCATCCCTGTTATTGGTTCACATTGTTCAGTAGTACACACAACTCCCAATTTGTGTATACATAGCCTGTAATACATACCCACACTGACTTTTAATAACCCAATACTGTAACCCAAGAATTAGTATTCAATATACATCAACACAATAAAGATGCTGTATGTATTATGTAGAGAATAAGTCAGAATAGCATGGCTGAGACAAATAACCCAATCCTCACGAGATATAAAATGACAACGTTTCAGTCCGTCCTGGATCCTCGTCAAGTCAAGGAGAGGAGGGAAAAAAAGTGAGAAAGAGAGTTAGTAAAACAGAAGATGGAAGGTGAAGTGAGAGGAAGCGAACCTGCTTAATAAAAACAGATATTTGATTTTACTGACAAATGAAATCATTGCTTGCTCACAAAGGTCCTGTAGCTTTGGACCTTTAGCCAAAGGTCCTTTCATAATCCAATATAGATCTTAAAACCTATACAGCATAAGGGTAATAAAGATTCTCGATGGGAAAACTGACCATTTAATTAAAGAGGTTTCAATGTACATGGCAAATGAAAATGTCATTAGTTAATTCATTAATGCACTGCTCATGTGTTGTGAGGCTGCAAGTGCATAACCTTCCCAGACTTGATAATACTTGCACTAGAGATACACAGTACTGAATGAAGGTTCGCCTTGCTAAGTGTCATGGTTTACATTTATCTTCAAAAATATTCCAATTTCATGACAGAACAAAAATGTTGTACTCATTAAAAAAAATTAATACCATGGGACTCTGGTCAAATGAACTCTGCCTTTGCAGGTCTCCACATGCAGCAGAATGGGCCATTCTGATCAATAAATCAAGTACAGAATAAAAACAGTGAATGAGCATAATTACTTCGTTATGGAACAAAATCCAATGGCTAAATATATATTATGGTATATATAAATTATATGAATGATTTCATGCATCAAATTATGTACAAATGGTGCTTTTTTTCTTGATTTATTCATATATACAATTGTTCTGACATTCTTGTAAAGCCACCAGCACGCACAGTGTTTCGGGCAAGTCCTTAATCCTAATTTTCTCTGGAATACGACCCGCCAAATCGTTTAACAACCAGATACCCATTCACTGCTGGGTGAACAGATGTTACAGTTAAGGATTGGCGCCCGGTCAATCTTTCCCGGCCAGTATACTACCCAGGCCAAAGCGCTCGCAAAGTGCTAGGCGAGTGTCTTACCACTGTGCCACAGAGACTTTCCTGATTGCAATAATAAAATAAAATATCAAGTATTATGAAATGGCCCTTTTCTGCAAGCCCTCAATGGCTAGTACCCGAGGGGCAAAACCAACACACTGGGCATCTGTGCCCATCACACTACCTACTGGGAGCAGGTTCTAGAATTCTGCCCATTTGGAGAGGCAGGGAAGGTGGAGTCCAATGACTCCAAATAATGAAATATCCCTTCTAAAATGACTTAAAAGGGTTATAAAGACTCAAAATGCTCATGTAAAAGAAATGCTTGGTATACACAAATATAAAACAAAAACTCAAAACTATCCAAAAATGACTATCACCTTACTGTTTCCTCCTCCCACCAACAAATAGCAGCACTCTTCTACAATTTGCTGTAACTATGCTGTAACTCCCATTACAGCATATGGGAGTTAGCACACACAAGAATGTCATATAAAAATCTAAACAAGTTGGCTTTCAAATGAACAAACTTACTGGATCAAATGAACTTACTGGATCCCGTAGCCTCTCCAAGGCACAAACCAGGATTTTACATAACTTTCCCCTGCACCCGAGCTATGTCAATAGGCCGTTCTCCCTCTTCGCCCTTACATCATTACACACAGAGATCACACTAACGTGATGCATCAAATGAGCAAATCCACAAGGGCCGTGACGAGGATTCGAACGGCCTATTGACATAGCTCGGGTGCATGGAGGGAGTTGTGTAAAATCCTGGTTTGTGCCTCGGAGAGGCTACGGGATCCAGTAAGTTCAGTAGAACTTCGGTTTCAACTCTTTTTAACCCTGTCGTAGCTCAGTCGATTAAGGCAGTGTCAGGGATGCTCCCGGACACAGGTTCGAATCCTCGTCACGGCCCTTGTGGATTTGTTCATTTGATTCATCACGTTAGTGTGATCTCAGTGTGTATTCGTTTTCAAAGTCCATGCACACTGCCTATGTGAGCCCATTACTTGAGTATGCAACACCAGCATGGAACCCACACGTTGTGAAGTATAAACAGAAGCTTAAGAAAGTTCAGAGGCTTACAACTAGATTAGTACCAGAATTACAAGACCTCAGTTATAAGGACAGGTTGAGGGAACTCACCCTCACAACCTTAGAGAAGAAATAGAGGGGATATGATCACTACATACAAGATCCTGATGGGGATATATAAAGTGGATAAACGAAGCCAATTTTAATTCAAAAGGTGGTACAAGGAGGATATCAGTGGAAGTTAGACATGTAATTAAGTCGAAGAGATCTAATGAATGTTCTCATTACCTGTACAAGTGGTCAGCTAGTGGAATGCATTAAAGGAAGAGGATGGTTGAAGTCAATTCCATCCACAACTTTTAGAAACAATATTATGTAAACATTATTGTTGAAAAAGGTAATTAGCATTTCAGGTATAAATGGCTAGAGGTGGGGCATAAAGGAGTTAGATCTTACTCCCCCGTGTTCACTGATAAGTAACACGGTCGAGGGAGCCGGTCAGCCGAGTGGACAGCACGCTGGACTTGTGATCCTGTGGTCCCGGGTTCGATCCCGGGCGCCAATGGGCAGAGTTTCTTTCACCCTATGCCCCTGTTACCTAGCAGTAAAATAGGTACCTGAGTGTTAGTCAGCTGTCACGGGCTGCTTCCTGGGGGTGGAGGCCTGGTCGAGGACCGGGCCGCGGGGAGACTAAAGCCCCGAAATCATCTCAAGATAACCTCAAGTAAGGAGGAGTCTGTCGAGGCCTCCACCATCACACTTGAGCCTGATCCAACCACCTCAAGAACCCATGAGAAAGCAGGAAAACAGGCCAGTAAAATGAGGAAAAGAACGTGATGTCATTTTGAGATAGTTTTGAGGTTGTCTGATATATGTTTGCACCAATATACTCTATATGATATTGGTGCAAATTTTTTTTTTTTTTAATACTGATATTGGTTTTGAAGTTGTCTGATGCATATGTTTTGTACTGTATTTCTCTACAAGCATTTTCAGTTTTTCTGACCTGTGTCATTGTCTGGAATCTTTAAAATCCTGATGTGTTGGTCTTTTGAGTGCCCAAGCTCTGAAGAGCCAATGAGGGGGAGACACTAAAAACAAAAATTCATGTAAACAAAATGATAGAAGATATGGAATATCATAACTGTTGTTAGTACTATCTCTCTGAAATTGGCGGGGTCCAAATTGAACGAATCCATTCGACCAAAGTTCCACAGTAATAACCACGACAGCACCAAATGTTTACGTGTGAAACGGCAACACTCGCCTCTCGATAATGTTGTAAACAAACATTTTTGGTGGCTAAAAATGACAATCAATTTTTTTAACAAATTCTGTACCATGAATTCCTTAATTATAGTATATTATTTGTGAAAAATATATACAATATAACTATTTTTTATTTAGTACACTTTATGTATATCGTAACCTAAAGTCATCAATATTTTGTACACAGCTTTAAATACAGTACAAACCAATTGTTATGGTTTACTAGTTTTTGGGCATAAAAATCATGTTTAGCATCCCTTTTACTTCAAAATGCTAAGACAAATTTACTGGAGGGGGGTGGGGGGGGGGGGAAGAGGACTGCACAAAAAATTAACTTAATTTTCTCTTTTTAGGTACCAACGATTGCTTGAGAAAGAATGGCACACGAGGCTTTTCCTTTTTAACTGGAGTGCCTGTTGCTAGTCCTATTGTCTCTCTCATTGCAGACAAAGCTTTGTACTTAGGGGAGAAAAGAAAGGAACACACTTGGGGTGTTTTGGGTTTAAAATGTGTCAAACTGCTTGCATATGCTTCACTGGTGGTAGCCACTGAATCTGAATCAAACAATTTAACATCTTCCGTCTTTATGTTATAATCAGGTACCGTTTCCGTGGGAGACATGAGAATAGAATGACGATCGGGTAATATGCTTGTTGGAGACAAATTTGCATCTTGGATTTTCTCACTGTTCTTATAATTTTTAAAATTGTCTTTGCTTGGTGAACCACTATTAAGTTCTTGAACACCCAAGTCTCTGTCTTCCACATTCTCTGAAACAATAGAAGCACTGCATATTTCCACTGGCATCACCGCTGAACTTACATTTCCGTGAGCCAATTCCGGGTTGCTGTTGATGCTCATAGTGTTAGACAACACCTTGTCTACAGGCAAATATACAAAATTATCATTAATTTTAACCCTCACCACGTTACATTCCCCAACATTTGGATGGGACGCATAAGTTACGGAACTAATAGGTGATGGTGTCGTTTGTATTCTCGAAGAACTTCTCAACGGTGTATATGTTAGCCCCTCTAAGCATCCAGGTGAAATTTCTAACCCAGGCTGGTGTGTTGGCTGGTCCTCAAGGAACCTAGTTGGCTGACCTTCTACGGGGTAAACAGGCACCCTCTGGTAAGTAAGCAAGCTCAGAGGGCTATTAGAATAGTTTACATTTACAGCCGGAACAGACGTGGTAGTAGTAACAGTAGCAGCCAGGGTTCTTGGAGTGACAGGTGACTGAAGTATACTTGTTGGTGAACTATGAGGTACTCCATGAAAATCTAAACCACTGGAACTATGACCCTGATCCGTTGAAACAACAAAATGTTGTGAAGAAACTGGGTTTGATGCAGACAAAGGATTGTTTATGTGCAATACTGCTGGTGTCGGAGATGAGTACACAGCAACTCGGGAATTAGAAAGAGCTACCTTTGAATTTTCTACTGAAGATTGACACATATGGATCTGTCTAGAATGGGGAGGGTATTGTACAATCATTCCTGGTGTGCTTATAGGTCCTACAGATGTACAGGGCAAAGGGTGTGGCTGCATTTCTTTTACAACAGCACTCTGAGGATAATTTTCCTGACCAAATGACTGTTGTGCAGAATCACTATGATTAAAAGTAAATGATGTACTCAGTGGTACCTGAGAAAGTGAAAAATCCTCTTGGAAATGTACTTTTCCAATCGATTCAGACATTTCATTTTCTTGGTCTGAATTTTGGTCCATTGACATGTCTGACAAATTCACGTCTGTAAAATTACCTTCACTCGTATTCACAAACTGGACTGAATTCTCCTCTTCAGATAAATCAATTGTATTATTTTGTAAAACCTTATGACACATTGCATCCTTTATTTCTTTAGTCATCGTTCTCCGAGAATTAGGAGAGTTATCGTCAGAGACTTTAGAAATTTGATCTTCTATGATACAAACTTGATCAACAGCTCTCTTACAAGGATGCTGCTTTCTTGGAGATGATGGTGATCCCTTTATCAACATTTTGTTTAATTTTACAGGACTTTCCATCTCTCTTTCTTGGTTATATTTATCATCTTTAATTTCAACATCTATCCCTGGAATAGGAGCATCTACATGTATTATTACTGATTCAACAGAGTCAGGATAGCACTCTTCTCTGGTCTCATTTTCAGGTAGAGGAGACATTAATTTGTTGTCACCATAAATGAAGTCTGGGGACTCTGCCCTTGCGTCTTCAGAAAAATTAGAATGTCGTATCTGATAATCATTCACTTCACAAGTTACTTTAACACATGGAGTAGTTTGTACTTTCTCTTGCTCAGCAGTAGGTTTTTTACTCTTAGGAGTTCCTGGTAAATAAGGAGTTGAAGGGAAGTAATGGGTCACACCACCAACCTTTATGGGTACCATTGTTATCTTGGCTTTTTTACCGGCCTTTGGAATCCAAGCTCTTTTTGCTGCTTGTTTTGGTGGAACTGAAATAACTTGTTCTTGTACATTACTGTTGATTGGTGCATTCACTTTCTTGGTATACTTTGATGGAGATGTATACCTTAAGTGTTCATTCTGAGAAGACAAACCTTGAGAAAGCTTGTTCTCCCCACTCTCGCCTTCAGCGACACAACCAGAAACATGGCTTTTTATATCAGCTTGGCTACTGTCATCGCTAAGAGTTAAAAACTTGAGTAATTTCTTCTTCAAGGATTTCATCTTACGTTCATCTTTTTTTATCGATTCCCAAACAGTCTTTTTTATTTTATATTTCATCTTTCTGAGAATATTGGTTCCAGTCTTATTAAAATGTACATCTAAAACTAGAAAACTCTCATCTAGACTTACAGACTCATAAATCTGCATCATACCTGACTGTATTGCATCTGCACAGTCGGTCATTGTTTGAGCCTCACACAAGTTAGTGACTTTAAGGTGTTCATCAACATGGCAATTGGGCTTCACCTGCAAAATAAGCTTAGTCTGTTCGGAGGGCAGGTCTATGATAGGTGCATCTACCTGAATGCTGTTTGAAGCATTAATGGCAGGTAAATCATGCTCTGATGAACCTACCTCTAACAATTCCTGTAATGCTTTGGCTTTTCCTTTTTTATTTCCAAAGAGAAGGGCCAATTTTTCTTTTATTGGAACATTTCGTTTAGAATTGTTTAATGCCTTGTAAAGAGCAGTTTTCCTTGGCCGTCCTCGTCTACGCTTAGGACGCGGTGTTACTTTAGGTACAGTATTAAACCATTCCTCCTCAATGTTTTCAACAGTATTTGAAGGAGGGCTCGTTTCATTTTTCATGAGAGTTTGCACTTCATTTTCCTCTGAAAGGCCATCAACAGCAAGTTCATTGTCTGCCTTTAGTTCATTATCTCCCTCTAGTTCCTCATCAGCCACAACTTCTTCATCAGCTGCCAGTTCATTATCTGCATCATCATCACTTCTTAAGTGATCTAAATCCTCTGTACTGCCAGTAGTATCATGAGCTGGTTCTTCAGTCTCTTCTCTAGGCTTCAATGGCATACTAAGGATGCTGGGAGAGGGTGGACTCATGAAGTCCCTCACTTCCTTCTCCATTAACGACTCCAGAGTTTTATAAACCTTACGTTTACCGGGACCGGATAAATCATTTATCTTGACAACTTCATTGTCTTGCTCTTCATCACGAGGTCTGCTAAGCCTTCTCTTTATTAAAACTCTTCTTCCCATCTTTCCTTTAAATACAAAGTTACTCACTATTCCTCTCTTGTGTAGATATTCTTGACTGGTATCTGCAGTCAAAGCTTTTGCCCGAACATGAGCTCTCCTGGCACCTGGAAAGAAGATAAACCTTAGAGAAACAGGAGAGTAAATGGATGTCTTCGTTAAGTCAAATATCGCCAGCTGGAGTCTTCATTTTAGAATAAATATCTATATCTAATGCAGATGATGAGTCACAATAACGTGGCTGAGGAAATGATGACCAAACTACAACTTTGAAGATGGAGAAGAGACGATGTTTGGGTCCGTTCTGGACTATTATCATGATAATGGTCCAGGATGGACCAAACAGTTGTCGCTTCTCCATCTTCTGAGCTGTGGTTTGGTGGTGGTGGTGGTCATCATCATCATCACCATCATAATATAATATATATATATATATATATATATATATACATATATATATATATATATATATAATTTATTTATTTATTTATTACACACACACACACTTCAGAATTGCTTTTAAATACATGGATGGCGATATACTAAAGAAATTGTTCACGACTTTTGTTAGGCCAAAGCTAGAATATGCAGCGGTTGTGTGGTGCCCATATCTTAAGAAGCATATCAACAAACTGGAAAAGGTGCAAAGACATGCTACTAAGTGGCTCCCAGAACTGAAGGGCAAGAGCTACGAGGAGAGGTTAGAGGCATTAAATATGCCAAAACTAGATGACAGAAGAAAAAGAGGTGATATGATCACTACATACAAAATAGTAACAGGAATTGATAAAATCGATAGGGAAGATTTCCTGAGACCTGGAACTTTAAGAACAAGAGGTCATAGATTTAAACTAGCTAAACACAGATGCCGAAGATATATAAGAAAATTCACTTTCGCAAACAGAGTGGTAGACAGTTGGAACAAGTTAGGGGAGAAGGTGGTGGAGGCCAAGGCCGTCAGTAGTTTCAAAGCGTTATATGACCAAGAGTGCTGGGAAGACGGGACATCACGAGCGTAGCTCTCATCCTGTAACTACACTTAGGTAATTACACACACACACAGTGGAACCTCGAATGACGAGTGCCTCAATCTACAAGCATTTCGAATAACGAGCTCGCCACTCTGCGAAAATTTGTCTCGATTGATGAGATTTCGCTTGATTAACCCTCAAACTGCTAGGGGCCCAAATGGAATTCACACCCACAGGCGCAAAAAAAAAAAAAAAAAAAAAAAAAATCCCAAAAATTCTTTCGTCTTATAGAAGTGTTAATTTTTGTTCCCTGATCACAGAAAAAAAAAAAAAAAAAACGTAGGTGGCATATTTTAGCCGCAATAGGGTAGGGAAGTGTGGCAAAAAAGGGGCATTGACAGAGCCTTCGCCAGACGAGGTCTACTCCGCCCGAGCTGTCAGATGGCAGTTGCCACAAATATATTATTACCTAATTATTTCAATGTCTCTGATTGATTTTTTCTTAGTTTTTTTGCAGTAATATTATTCCATACAGTGAATTGTGGTATATTTATATAATAAAATGTGTGAACCATCGCTGTACTCAAAAGTATGATGTGCATATTAGTGATTCAATTATTATGTTCATAAAACAATAAACAAATAGTTTTGCTGTTGTTACACTATATGCACAGGTTATATATAAGTATCTGCATGTTTTGCTCACCATAACAAACTACTAAGTTGGTCTTGTGAGTCAAAAAGCAACGAGGAGTGACCGCCACACACCAGCGAGCCACTTACTGCCACTCCCTCCCTCACCCTCATTCTCCTCCCACAATACTGTTTTTGCATTTATTCACTATACACAGACGTTATATACACGTATTTACATGTTTTGTTCACCATAACTGTACATCTAAGCTTGTATGGTGAGTAAAGGCACAAAGATGTAGCTACTCACACAGTCAGCTGATCGGCAGCCGCCCTCAAGGCCAGACACACTAATATTTCTCCTCCAACAATATTGTTTGTGGTGTTATTACGCTATATACGACCCAACTATATAGTGACCCAACAGGCAGCATGACGGAGGTAAAAGTGGCGACTGTCACCCGGAGACAAGGGCACAACAACCAACAATCCCGTACAAGACGGGTTGGAACCCGGAAGACACATTCAATGGTCCCCCGAGCCCAGACAGGGGTTTCCCGGGCCCGTAGACTGACTGCTACGGGAAGCCCGGGCAAGGTGTTGCTAAACCGGTAGGGGATAGCACTGAAAACCCCTGAGACGTGTACAATCACGGGAGCCTAGCAGAGGGCTGCCAAACACTACCAGTGCAACTATAGCCACACTGGGCAGACCCCCACCAGGCAATTGAAAATAAAAACAAAAGAAAACCCTCGCAAAAGTACACCGTCTCCAGAGGCAACAGGAACCGGTTGCCGCTTAGGTGGCAGGCTGTGCAACACCTTGACGCCCTAACCAGTACAATACCAATCCCTACCCAGGGCCAAACAAGGGCCCCGGGTTCCAAGCCCCAGCTGGCCCCAAGGGCAAGGCAAATGCCGAGCAGCAAGAACCTCTACGGGAATGGTTCCCGAACGCCCCAGGGAAGATAACCCTGTTACGCAAGGGCAGTACTCACAGGGCACTTAGGGAAGTCAGCCGCTAAGCGCATGCAGCCCCGGCACTGATGAGGTACTCCTGGCCACCGCACAACACAACACACGGCAGTGAACGCCACACAAGGCAAACACCGCCTAGGAAACTGAGGCCAGAGAAGCGTCTATCCCGGTTGACATTACCTTACGAACTGAAGCTTGGCAGCCGGCGCGGTTGGTCCGGGGCTCCCCCCTCCCCCTCTCGGGGTGGGGAGGGCTGCGCGGACGATCGGCGCGGCAGTAAAGTGTGATGTTACGTCACCGCGCCGCTGTTTGCGCAGCTCCCCTCTCCCCGGGAGGGGGAAGGGAGAGCCCCAGACCTCTCATACCGGTGATCCACCCATCAGTTCTGAGGCTGGATGTCAAAACATGCAAAAAAACTGCCGACCAGGAGGGAGGGAGGGAGGGAGGGTTGCCAGGGAGCCTCCGGGTCTCACCTAGAAAATGGCGTTTCATTACATTCAACGCTGGCTTTCTGGGGGGGAGCCCCGTAGGCTCCCCGGAGCTAACTCCCCATGGAGGAAGAATAGGGACGAACCCGGGTGGCGGTCGCTGCTCACTCCTCGACCCGAAGTTGAGACAACTGGCTGCATCCACCGACCAAAGCGACAATAGGCCCAACCGGGCCCAGGGACGTGAACAAGATAACGAGCAGCCAGGACCCTGTTCGACCGCCAAAATCCCCACACCCGAAAGTCCACCCAAAACATAGTCCTAAAGAACGGCAGCAAGAGCCGCAAACTTGCGAACGTCATGGCACGGGAAGAGACCACATGCTGGCCAGCCTTAATAACCCTGCGGACGACCTGGGAGATCCGCACTTGCAAATAGGGAAGAAAGGAAGCCGGATCAACCCAAAGCGCGTCCACGGACACAGAAGCCGTGGCGCGCCAATAACGGCGGAGAGCCGCAACTGGGCACGAAACATGATGCACCCCCGCAAAAAACGAGAAGGCTGCAGAGGAACAAAACGTTCGCTCCACCCAAGTGAGCAGAAACCCCAGCGCCGGAGGGGAGCAAGAAGCTCACCAACCCGACCCACAGAGGCTAATGCCAACTGGAAAAGAGCCCCCGAGAAACAAACCGGAACCGAAGGGGCTACAAGAAACCGAGGAGAAGAAAAGAGCACCCAGTCCAACAACCAAGACGGCTCAGACGGCGCATGAGCAGGCCGGAGGTGAACCGCACTAGACAGCTTGCGGAACGGCGCACAAGTAACATCAACACCGAACGCAAGCGGAAGCGGCTCCGCCAGCGCCGTACGAAACGAGACAACAGTATGCGGCAAAATGATGGCCCCAAACTCACACAAGAGAAGGACAAGACCACGCCAACAAAACACAGCTACCTAAGAAGGGACAAAAAGGAAAAAAGGAAGGACCGCCAAAATACTCCACACTGCCGCCAAGAAGAAGCACACAAGTGGGGCCCCATCAACAAAGCCACCTTACCACCAACAGAAGGCGGGACCCCAGGTAGAGCCGAACCAGCCCTGCCATGGACCAAACGAGGTGTAGAAGAGGCGGAGCTGCGGGAAGATCTTGGGTGCGACCACCAAACAGGCAGTGCTGGAAGCCCGAACCGGCAAAGGAAGAGACGGAACGTCTGCCAGACAGAAAAAATAACTCAACGCCAGCGAGCACAATAGGAGGCCGGAGACCACGGCCCAGACTGAGACACGAAAGAAGGGACACCGCAAAACGCGGAAAAAGCCAACAGGCAGGGAAAGCCAGGAACCAGAATCCAAACCTGAAAAAGGAGGCCAAAAGGCAGGCAGCAAACGGGAACGTAAGGCACGCCAACAACACACAGTCGTTGGTCAGGTTACAGGTCAGGTCACACAAGACCAACCCGAAAAAAGTACAAGGGACGCCACCAGACCAGCACCCGAACCGAGAGGTATGAGTAAAGAGGAGACAACTGGAATGAAACCACACGACAACGGGAGACAGAAGAACCAGTGGGGGGACAACACCACCACAAGCAAGACCCACAGAGGAAATGAGAGTGTAGACAAAGCAAGAAACGCAAGGGGCACACGTATCAGGGGACACTGGCAGAACAGATGCCCAATGAGCAAAAGAAATGACAGAAGGATCCCAGCGTCAAAGTAGGAGACAAATGGAATGAATGAGGAAGGGATGTGGTGGAGACAGACCCCACACACAGAGTCAAGTGCAAATACAACAGAGATAGGATAGAGCCCAGCAGGCTCAGGAAGCTGGACCCAAGCCGAACGACATGAGACACCAAAAACCCAGAGCGCAACCCCCGCAAACACAACGAGGGAAGCACGACAAGCACAGAGGCCCTGTAAATGGCAGGTGAGTGACAGAGGGGCAGGACTAAAGAGCCAAAACTCAATCCCAGCAAGCACACCTAGTTGAATGACTGAAGAATGGACTGGAGCTAGAGGCAAAGCACCTGAGAGAAAGAGACGGAAAACACCAGCACTCAGACCTTGTGTACACCACCCAGACCAAAACAAACTCCCACGGTGCACAACCCGCGTGGCGGGAAGATGCCAACTAGGACTACTTGACAAGAAAAGTAGCCCAAACAGTTCGTGACTCGAGGGATGCGCGCAGGAGCAGAAACAGCCCAGCGCATGAGAACAGGAGCCAAAAGCAGAAAGCAGCGACATACATAGCCGGCGTATGTAATGAAGACAAGGAACCAACCGGCAACCCAATTGGGCTACATGTAGCTCAAACCGACAACCCGGACAAGTAGTATGGAAAGAAAACGAACAGTGCAGAGACCGAGCATGGAGAAAAGATACAAGAACAAAAGAACGAGACAGGGCCGAAAACCATGAATAGGCCCGGAAGAGGACCAACAAGTTGGGAGTGTTGGGAGAGTCGGGAGGGACTGTTTGGAGAATGTGGAGAGAATGAGAGACTATGATCTGTATTATATACAATAACCAAGAATTATGTTAAAACAATTCATTACAGTAAAAACTAAAGAAATATTGTCAAATATTATAACAAATACATATTTCTTAAAAACTATGTATACAGGCTGAAACTGTAGTTTCCTTCTAAAATGTAGAGATTTTTTTTCAACCCAGTGGCCTACATAACGTGCCTGCCTGCCCCAAGTGGACTCATCCAGGCCTGGTCAAGCTGAACAGTCCACGTGCTCTAGACCCCTCGTGTTATACCACAGTGCTGTATCATTAGTGAAACAATTTCTTAACACTTTCGCGCTTTGGGCCCGCGAGCGCCGCACTACCCCAGGTGGGGATTGGCGTGCCTCGGGAGGGCGAGGGAGACTGCGGTAATTCTGAAAAGTGTATACTCTTTTCAACTTTGTCACCTTAATTCTTGTCCTAAGATATTAAATTTGGTATCAATGTGTTCGCAATAGAATTATCTAGAGGCGTAAATGCATATAAACTCCAAAAGGTTGGCTTACCACCCGCAGCAAACAGAGAAAGTGAGAGCGAGTTACCCGGGAGCGCGTAAGAGCAATAAAATGTGTACATTCTTTTCACTTTGGTCACCTCAATTCTGGTCCTAGGTCTTTCATTTTGGTATCAATGTGTTTGTAATAGAATTCCCAACAGGAGTATATGCATATAATGTCAAAAACCGTAGAGTGCTCCACCTGCCGACGTGATGAATGCAGGCCGCGGTTACCCAGAAGAGAGCTCCAGGCCTTCCATTAGAGCGCTGAAACTGTAGTTTCCTTCTAAAATGTAGATACTTTTTTCTGCCCAGTGGCCTACATACTGTGTCTGCCTGCCACAAGTAGACTCATCCAGGCCTGGTCAAGCTAAACATTCCACGTGCCCTAGACCCCTCGCGTTATACCACAGTGTTGTACCATTAGTAAAACAATTTCTTAAGTAACTTTTGTTTTCAAAGGAACTTTGATAATTTTTTGCCAAGACTACAGTATGTCTGGTAGCAGCAGCAGCAGCAGTCATCCTGGAGGTGTTAAGAGGAAGAAGGTTGTGGTAACAACACCACAGACAACCAAATACAGTTTACTGACAGGGCAAATCTCATCAAAACTTAAAATATTGAGCAATTTGGAGGATACTGATCCAGACAACTTCTTTAAAAGGTCAGATGTGACACAAACACATGGAGCAACAGTTTCAAGCTCAACAAGCCACAATGTAGGAGAGAAAATAGAAAATGCCTTTTTACTCATGGGGTTATAGACCCATGGAACGGCTTACTCGCCGAAGCCACAAATGCCAAAAACACTGCTGAATTGTAAAATCCACCATGATAAAATCACCAGGGCAAATGGGGGGATCTTTGACAAGGCACTAGCTTTCTGTTCTCTTTGAAGCCACTAGAGAGATAATGGCCCTCAGGTAAAATCAAGTATATTCAGAACTGTGACTGATGTGGAGCTGACTTTTAACATGGAGCAATCTCAGCATGATAGCTTCAGGGAGCCATTGGAGGGACTTCCCCAGAAATAGGGACCATCCTTGTATCATAATAGTGTACATGTGTTGAAAGTTTTAAGATAGTATACAAAGGTGTTCTCCAGATACAACAAGGAGATTGTTTGATGGTGGGATGGGGCAAATATGGTCAAAGGAGTAACAAGAAAACATAGAAGGTATTCTTATCAGCAATACTGAATGACAAAATCATATAACATCCTTAAAGATCTTACCTATGTCTGACAGAACATTAGAAGTTTTGCCTTCTACAGAGGATGAACTTGGTAATTCTTTAAGGCCCAGTTCAATGAGTGTCTCTTCCTTCAGCTTCTTCAGAGTACTATCAACTTCTGCTGGAAGTGAAAATTGAACAAGACGGACAGCTTTTTCTGGCTCTTTACCATCACCTGTGAATTTATGCATGACAATTAGAATATGATGTGAGTACAAAGTAAAGCTTTAAAAGATAACTACATTATTAGCAAAACATTCAAAATTAAATAAAACAGAGAGTTCAAATTTAAGCAGTAGTGGTTATTGCAGTCAGTTCAAAACCATCTGGGCTCTGAGCTTGACTCGTGGTCAGGGTAAAACATCAAGGCCTGAGTCCTTACACTAGGTGTCTCTGACGACCAAACCACACCATTATCAATTCATGTGTGTGTCTGTTGTCTCTGTTCACAAAATAGTAAACTATGAGGAGTTTAACTTGAGGGGTCTGACGGCTGAGTGATCAGCGTTCGGGATTCGTTGTCCCGGGTTCGATCTCCGGCAGAGGCGGAAACAAATGTGTAACAAAAAAAGACTGGTCGAGGATCGGGCCGCGGGGAGCACTAAGCCCCGAAATCATCTCAAGATACTGTAACTTCAAGAACCCAGGTTGTCCTAGGATAGCGTGCATCTCCCATCACCCCCAATTCTGCCCACCTGTCCCCCTTTACCTGCCCCTTCCCCTCTCTCTCTTTTTCCCCCCTCTCCCTTCCTATCTCCCCACCCCTTCTTCCTCATCTCTATTAACTACCCCCTCTGGCCTACAACCTTAAATAGACAGGCAGGCAATTCCACTTATATATTTATAAATAAAAGGGGTACCTGGCTGAACCTGGGTATCTTCCCCCCTCTTCCCACCCTTTTGCCTCCTCTTGTCATCCCATCTTTCTTTTCCACCTTATGTTGTCCCTCCCATCTTTCCCATCTCTCAGAAAATGTACTATTATTAAGCACTGAAAAACTATAAAATTGTCCCCTATATTTCACACTTTCAGTCGATGAAGATTGCATCTGGGTCTCTATAAAAGCTAATATTTCCTGTAGAATTTAACTTAGGCCCACCTTAACCAGCCTATGTCTGTCCCGTATCCCAGAACATTTTCCCTGCAATGTTGGGAGACACTAGCCTCGGACATCTGGCCTCCAACCTTGAACAGACAAACAAACAAACAAACAGA
Organism: Procambarus clarkii; assembly: GCF_040958095.1. NCBI lineage: Eukaryota > Metazoa > Arthropoda > Malacostraca > Decapoda > Cambaridae > Procambarus > Procambarus clarkii. The sequence continues at coordinate 18,832,890 of NC_091194.1, forward strand.
CTACTGTATCTCTCATACAGATAGGTGCCTTGGGGCTAGTCAACTGCTGTAGGTTGCAACCTGGAAAAGATCAAGGAAACCTTGATAACCTTAACAGTCTTACTGCTCCAGACAATGGCAAACTTCTTCCACTGCAAAACTAACACCAACATTTTACACACTTAGAATTTATTCGGTTGTTTTCTAAGCCACAAGTGCACTATTTTTGTAACATCATCAAAACAGTCCAAGTGCTTTCCACTTAATGACTCCAAGTGACCCAAAAATATGATAAGATGCCTAGAGTCAAGACAGCGAAAATAGAGAATGGAGTGTAATGATATGCCACTTTCTGGGAGGCAGTTAGTAGCTCCAACACTTATTTTCTTCCCTAATAAGTTTAAGGAATTCACTGACTATGGATTTTCTACAGAAATGACAAGTGTTCTGGAGAGAAGATAAAGCAAGTACATTAGAGCATTAGCTGCATGTGCATGGTTTCCACACTAAACCTGAAGACAGGCAAATATGACTGTTGAAAGAAGTGTTATGCAAATAAAACTTGAAAAACTCAGTGATCATGGAGCAAGATACTACATGAACAGATGAACCTCGGTAATGTGTGGCATGTACACAAGAAGAGTTTGCTGTAGTGCAGTGGTCTATGTCCTCGACTAAATATCATGACTATCGTTCAATTTTCAGGAGGGACAGAAATGGTCACACACATTTCCTTTCACCTAATTACACTAGCAGCAGTAAATAGCTATACAGGAGTTTGACATTGTTGTGGGTTGCATCCTGGTAAGGTCAGTAGTTGGCCTAGAGGGACTTCAATAGAACCAGGTAGAGGATTCCTATTACAGATAAGGGAATCAAGTGTGTGGAGTTGCACAAACTGGCAAAGGAATAAGAGAAACTGCTAGGGTGTAATAAAAAACCAGCGTTGAATGTAATGAAACGCCATTTTCTGGGTGATCCCCGGAGGCTCCCTGGAGCTTATCGGGTATGTTATATTAGATCGGGACACTAGCTAAGGGGTTCAGACCTACCAGGGACCAGTGCCAGAACCTGGCCCCTTCAGAGAGGTTTCAAGGAGCAATGGCACTGGAAAACCCTCTTGTGGTTGGGGTTTTCCTTATCTGCCATCGACCGGGGTTAGGCACCCAGAAAGGTAGGCATAACAAAACAAACCCCACATGGTAAAAAACTAAAACAAAAAAACGAACAGAGAGGTAGGAACTCCTTACAATCCCAAGGAAACAAGCAAACAAAAAAACATCACACTTTACTGCCGCGCCGATCGTCCGCGCAACCCTCCCCGCCCCGAGAGGGGGAGGGGGTAGCCCTGGACCTACCGCGCTGGCTGCCAAGCTTCAGTTCGGAAGCTAAGTTTCAACCAACGCGAAAAAAACGCCGACCGGTGAGAGGGAGGGTTGCCAGGGAGCCTCCGGGGCTCACCCAGAAAATGGTGTTTCATTACATTCAACACTGGTTTTCTGTGGGGAGCCCCTACGGCTCCCTGGAGCTTCATACCCAAAGAGAAGGAAAAGAAAGGGCTAACCCGGTAGGCGGCCGCCACAAACTCCGCAACGCGAAGCCGAGACAACAGGATGACAACAGACAACAGAAGCTCGCTCGCACACCCAGGCACATGTAAACAAACCGCAACGCCGCCCTGGTGGCTACGCCGGGAAACCGGCAGACGAAAATGGCCGTCAGAACAAGAGGGCTGTGACCGATGCTAAAGATACGAAAACATGCCAGCAAAAGTGGGAAGCAAGCAGACTGGATGGGCGAAAAACTCCGCCCAAAAGCAGAAAACCCAGGCAGGGGCAAACCGCCCCAGAACTGCTAGCAGGCATCCCCCACAGCCCCAGGAACCAGCAACAGAGACCCCGGGGCAGAGCCGTCCTCCAAGCCCTCCGGCCTTAAAGAAAAGGAAGAGTCCATGGGAAAGGCAGCAAGAAAGGGCTGCTGGTAAGACCCAGAAGCCTTGGCAGGAGGAACAGGCTTGAAAACCTCCGTCCCCCAACCCAAACGGGGCAGCCCCCGAAAACCGCCCGAGTCTCGGCACCAACTAAACACCGCCCCGACCTCGAAACCTGCAGACGGTCCGGAGCCGGAAACAGGGAGGAAAAGGGGCGAACAGCACCTAACCAAAATGGGGCGGCCTCGGGGCATCCAAGTGGGAAACCAACCTAGCATGTTGCAGCAACCTAACCTAGCTTGCAACACGGATGCTGCCTGTACTCTGAACAGTAATAACATCAGGAGAGTACTGGAGATCAAGCAGAGAATTACTCTCGCAAGACTCAGGGTCAAGGTGTCAGTGACCCAACAGGCAGCATGACGGAGGTAAAAGTGGCGACTGTCACCCGGAGACAAGGGCACAACAACCAACAAACCCGTACAAGACGGGTTGGAACCCGGAAGACACATTCAATGGTCCCCCGAGCCCAGACAGGGGTTTCCAGGGCCCGTAGGCTGACTGCTACGGGAAGCCCGGGCAAGGTGTTGCTAACCGGTTAAGAAACTCAAAAATAAATAGAGGGCAGAGGATAGCACTGAAAACCCCTGCGACGTGTACAATCACAGGAGCCTAGCAGAGGGCCGCCAAACACTACCAGTGGAACTATAGCCACACTAGGCAGACCCCCACCAGGCATGAAAATAAAAACAAAAGAAAAATCCCGTAAAAGTACACCGTCTCCAGTGGCAACAGGAACCGGTCGCCGCTTAGGTGGCAGGCTGCGCAACACCTTGACGCCCTAACCAGCACAATTACCAATCCCTACCCAGGGCCAAACAAGGGTCCCCAGCCCCAGCTGGCCCCAAGGGCGAGGCAAATGCCGAGCAGCAAGAACCTCTACGGGAATGGTTCCCGAACGCCCCAGGGAAGATAACCCTGTTATGCAGGGGCAGTACTCACAGGGCGCTTAGGGAAGTCAATCACTAAGCACATGCAGCCCTGGCACTGATGAGGTACTCCTGGCCACCGCATGTCACAACACACGGCAGTGAATGCCACACAAGGCAAACACTGCCTAGGAAACTGAGACCAGAGAAGTGTCTATCCCGGTTGACATTAGCTTACGAACAGAAGCTTGGCAGCTGGTGCGGTAGGTCCGGGGCTTCCCTCTTCCCCTCTCGGGGCGGGGAGGGCTGCGCGGACGATCGGAGCAGCAGTAAAGTGTGTTGTTTGCTTGTTTCCTTGGGATTGTAAGGAGTTTCTACATCTCTATTCGTTTTTTTGTTTTAGTTTTTTACCATGTGGGGTTTGTTTTGTTATGCCTACCTTTCTGGGTGCCTGACCCTGGTCGATGGCAGATAAGGAAAACCCCAACCACAAGAGGGTTTTCCAGTGCCATTGCTCCTTGAAACCTCTCTGAAGTCTGGCGCTGGTCCCTGGTAGGTCTGAACTCCTTAGCTAATGTCCCGGTCTAATATAACATACATTAGCCCGATAAGCTCCAGGGAGGCGTAGGGGCTCCCCACAGAAACTACCACTTACCTCAAGGTAAACAAGGGAGGAAACCCCCAACACACTCGGGGTCAATCACTGAGTAGCAAAAGACCAACAGAGGTAGACCCCAAGGTGACTTGTGGTAGATAACCCCGAGCCCCAAGGGTGGTACTTACAAAGCACTCAAGGAAGGGAACCCTAAGCACTTGCAGCCCGAGTACCTGTGAATATTACTCTCAGCTCGCATGTTACCGTAAGAGCAGTACTGGACACAAGGCACAGCACAACAAAGAGAATCTGGAGCTGGAACCACATGACCGTGCCACAATCACATAAGTCGAGAACTGGAGGGTGGACCACTGGCACAGTGGGTCTGGGGCTTCCCCTTCTCCCTCCAGGGAAGGGGGAGCTGTGCAGACATGCGGCACGGCTCGTGTGACATCATGCTCATTTGCTCGTTTTCATTTGGGGAGTTCTGTCCACTCGTTTGTCTATTTTAGTCGTTTTAACCAAAACAGGGGTTTGTTTTGAGGTGCTTACCTTTCTGGGTGATGGCAGATATAGAATGCTCCAAATCACATGTGCATTTCTATAGGCCATTGGTCTTGTGCCTCTCTAAGGGAGCCAAGTTCTGGCTCGTGGTCTCCGGAAGGCCTAGAACTCCATTCACGCCGACTGATGCCAACTTCTAATGATATACATATCAGCCTGGATAGCTCGGGGAGAGCCGAAGGGGCTTTCCCCAGAAAAATATATAAAGTTTTCTTTTGCAAACAGATTGAAACAATCAGTTAAAACAAGTTAAGTGAGAAGGTGGTGGAGGCCAAAACTGTCAAAAGTTTCAAAGAATTATATGACAGAGTACTGGGAAGAAGGGATACCACGAGCATAGCTCTCATCTTGTAACTACACTTGGGTAATTACTTAATCAGTAAGATAGCGTTATGGAACCGAGGAGGTTCCCACAGAAAAATGGGTGAAACACACAGTGTACTTGTAAATGAATTATAAAGACATCAGTCTACTGGCACATAGTGGGCAAAATCTATGTCAGGAAAATACATCATCAGAGTAACATACCCATAGCAACAGCTTTAACTTTCATATACTGTTCTAGGAGGTGTCTTTGAATGTTCCGAGCCTGAAGAGGAAGCGAGTTGGACACCGGAGATGCATTCGCAAGCCGCTGAGACTCGTACTTTACATCAACTGCATCACGGTCTGTGGAGGCAAAGTCCAGACACATCTGCAAAATATAAAACATGATGAGCTATGAGCTGTTCAATAAAGAAGTGAGTGAGAGACACCTGCTTGATACCTGCTTGATGGGGTTCTGGGAGTTCTTCTACTCCCCAAGTCCGGCCCAAGACCAGGCTTGACCTGTGAGAGCTTGGTCCACCAGGCTGTTGCTTGCAGCAGAATGCAGGGCCCACATATTCACCACAGCCAGGAAAAGGTTTCAAACACTGCTAGTTAAAAGTGAACTAAGCAAAAGTAAGCAGAAAATGAATGGGACAGGAGAATGTAAAGGAACAACATCCCTCGTGTTGATCCCGAGGGTTAAGGTCCCTGCGGCCCGGACTCTGACCAGGCCTCCTAAACAGTATACTAATAAAACAGCAGAATGTGTATAGAAGAAAATACAAAGCCAACAGAAAATAAAAGGACAATAAAATGCAATTACTGTACATAATACACAATAAATAGATTTTTTAAACTGATAAATTTTCTCAGTCCTGGTTTGTTCAGAACTCAGCCATTGTCACTCTCATCTAGAGTTTACAACCACACGTGCAGCTCCCTGACACTTTGTACAGTGACATGTACAGTGTTTGTGGACACTTGAGGCGGCACTTCATCACCATATTACCTGTGTATGAGGGCACTCCATACGCTAACCCCAGGACTTATCTTTACATAATTGTTTGTGACTTTTGTATTTCATTCACAGGTTGCCCTCACCTATCAGTGCACTGTAACTTACAGTGCAAAATAAATAAATAAAATATATATATATATAAATATATATATATATATATATATATATATATATATATATATATATATATATATATAAATATATATTCACTCATATATTCACTCAATATATATTCACAGCACTATTCACTCAATATATATTCACAGCACTCATCAAGAGGAGCCTCGCCACAGCCCGCTGCCCAGCACAAAGAGAACCACACTTATCCAGACCTAACGACCCTCAGAAGCGCCCTGATGGGGTCACCTTGCTACCTTGGAAGGATGGTAAGCAAGTGGTATGGGACTACACGTGCGCTGCCACACTGGCCAGTACCTACCTCCACTACAGCACACGTGAAAGCGGTGGTGCTGCTTCTTTCAGGGAATCGCAGAAAATTATTAAATACAGAGGTCTAGCACACTGCTACAGCTTTGTTCCGATCGGCTCGGAGACCCTCGGTTCGTGGGGAAAATGTGCATTGAAGTTCCTGAAGGAATTGGGGGACAAATTGATCAGCGCTACAAAAGACCAGAGAGCAAAAAGTTTCTTGTTCCAGCGCCTCAGTGTTGCGATTCAGAGGGGAAATGCCTGTTGCGTCTTGGGCACTAGTCCAACTTCAGAGGAATTCGAAGAAGTGTTTGACTTGCAACAATGATCGAACCCGTCTGTGACATTCATCAATGTTTCCCATTGTTGTGTTTTTCAAGAGATCCATAACCTTTAAGCACCTTTTTGCATTATTATTTTTGTATCAACCCATGTATATCTTGTAACCATCAAATAAATAAATAAATATATATATATATATATATATATATATGTCGTACCTAGTAGCCAGAACGCACTTATCAGCCTACTATGCAGGGCCCGATTTGCCTAATAAGCCAAGTTTTCCTGAATTAATATATTTTCTCTAATTTTTTTCTTATGAAATGATAAAGCTACCCATTTCATTATGTATGAGGCCAATTTATTTTTATTGGAGTTAAAATTAACGTAGATATATGACTGAACCTAACCAACCGTACCTAACCTAACCTAACCTATCTTTATAGGTTAGGTTAGGTTAGGTAGCCGAAAAAGTTAGGTTAGGTTAGGTTAGGTAGGTTAGGTAGTCGAAAAACAATTAATTCACGAAAACTTGGCTTTTTAGGCAAATCGGGCCTTGCATAGTAGGCTGAGAAGTGCGTTCTGGCTACTAGGTACGACATATATATATATATATATATATATATATATATATATATATATATATATATATATATATATATATATATATATATATATGTCGTACCTAATAGCCAGAACGCACTTCTCAGCCTACTATGCAAGGCCCGATTTGCCTAATAAGCCAAGTTTTCATGAATTAATATATTTTCTCTAATTTTTTGCTAATGAAATGATAAAGCTACCCATTTCATTATGTATGAGGTCAATTTTTTTTTATTGGAGTTAAAATTAACGTAGATATATGACCGAACCTAACCAACCCTACCTAACCTAACCTAACCTATCTTTATGGGTTAGGTTAGGTTAGGTAGCCAAAAAAGTTAGGTTAGGTTAGGTTAGGTTAGGTAGGTTAGGTAGTCGAAAAACAATTAATTCATGAAAACTTGGCTTATTAGGCAAATCTGGCCTTGCATAGTAGGCTGAGAAGTGCATTCTGGCTACTAAGTACGACATATATATATATATATATATATATATATATATATATGTCGTACCTAGTAGCCAGAACGCACTTCTCAGCCTACTATACATGGCCCGATTTGCCTAATAAGCCAAGTTTTCATGAATTAATATATTTTCTCTAATTTTTTTCTTATGAAATGATAAAGCTACCCATTTCATAATGTATGAGGTCAATTTTTTTTATTGGAGTTAAAATTAACGTAGTTATATGACCGAACCTAACCAACCCTACCTAACCTAACCTAACCTATCTTTATAGGTTAGGTTAGGTTAGGTAAACGAAAAAGTTAGGTTAGGTTAGGTTAGGTAGTCGAAAAACAATTAATTCATGAAAACTTGGCTTATTAGGCAAATCAGGCCTTGTATAGTAGGCTGAGAAGTGCGTTCTGGCTACTAGGTACGACATATATATATATATATATATATATATATATATATATATATATATATATATATATATATATATATATATATATATATATATATATATATATATATATATATATACACCCCACCGCCGGCACTCGGATAGTTATCTTGGGCATAGCATTTTACCAAATCACCTCATTAAAATGCTATGCCCAAGATAACTATCCGAGTGCCGGCGGTGGGGTGGTTCATATAGCCTTGGCTATCACCTCATTTTGTCCGGTCGTGATGGTCAAGTGGATTAAGGCGTCTTGTACATACCAGTTGCGTTGCTTCTGGGAGTATGGGTTCGAGTCACTTCTGGGGTGTGAGTTTTCAGTTGCATATGTCCTGGGGACCATTCAGGCTTGTTCGCATTTGTGTTCCTCACGTGTGCCCCAAAGAATGAGGTGATTTGGTAAAATGCTATGCCCAAGATAACTATCCGAGTGCCGGCGGTGGGGTGGTTCATATAGCCTCGGCTATCACCTCATTTTGTCCGGTCGTGATGGTCAAGTGGATTAAGGCGTCTTGTACATACCAGTTGCGTTGCTTCTGGGAGTATGGGTTCGAGTCACTTCTGGGGTGTGAGTTTTCAGTTATATATATATATATATATATATATATATATATATATATATATATATATATATATATATATATATATATATATATATATATATATATATATATATATATATATATATATATATATATATATATATATATATATATATATATATATATATATATATATATATATATATATATATATATATATATATATATATATATATATATATATATATATATATATATATATATATATATATATATATATATATATATATATATATATATATATATATATATATATATATATATATATATATATATATATATATATATATATATATATATATATATATATATATATATATATATATATATATATATATATATATATATATATATATATATATATATATATATATATATATATATATATATATATATATATATATATATATATATATATATATATATATATATATATATATATATATATATATATATATATATATATATATATATATATATATATATATATATATATATATATATATATATATATATATATATATATATATATATATATATATATATATATATATATATATATATATATATATATATATATATATATATATATATATATATATATATATATATATATATATATATATATATATATGTCGTACTTAGTAGCCAGAACGCACTTCTCAGCCTACTATGCAAGGCCAGATTTGCCTAATAAGCCAAGTTTTCATGAATTAATTGTTTTTCGACTACCTAACCTACCTAACCTAACCTAACCTAACTTTTTCGGCAACCTAACCTAACCTAACCCATAAAGATAGGTTAGGTTAGGTTAGGTAGGGTTGGTTAGGTTCGGTCATATATCTACTTTAATTTTAACTACAATAAAAAAAAATTGACCTCATACATAATGAAAAGGGTAGCTTTATCATTTCATAAGAAAAAAATTAGAGAAAATATATTATTTCATGAAAACTTGGCTTATTAGGCAAATCGGGCCTTGCATAGTAGGCTGAGAAGTGCGTTCTGGCTACTAGGTACGACATATATATATATATATATATATATATATATATATATATATATATATATATATATATATATATATATATATATATATTATATATATATATATATATATATATATATATATTGGTGGAGAAATGTAAGATCAGAGATGTTAAGATAATAATAAATATAACAATTAACAGTAAATGTTACATTTGATACCAGGCACCCAGGTGAGGAGGCAGGTTTGACCCCATCAGTGACCTGACCTACCCTCTGGTAACACACTTTGGTATTAGCACATGGCTTATTGACATTGGCCAAATTACAGCTTAAAAATATTTCCATCTCATATCTTTTAAATCAAGAAAAGTAGTTTTGCTTTGCTTCACCTGAACTTTCTGGGCAGATCCTAATGCTCCGTTCATTTCTATGACCACAGATCAGAGTCTGTAGATATCTCTGTGGTACCAAAATAAATGCAACGGAGAGCTGATGAGGGGTCAGCCCAGGAGGTAAACATCTGAAGGGTTCCGAACCCTAGTTTATTGTTCTCGTATGTTGTGTCTTTACGTTTGACTTGTGCGGGTTTGGATTTACGTGGCATTCGCAGGAATGTAGTTATAGTGCGGTTCAAGGGTAACCTGTATATTATTCTAGTACAAATGCACAAAGATGTGTCCAGCCATTTGCAGTGAAAGACTACCAAAAAGTTGCTACATTGAGCATAAACAGTAAAAACTATTATAGAAAAGAAACTTTATAAGTTCTTTATAGGCTTAGTATTAAATAATTTATTATATTGAAGATTCACTATTTCACCATTTTCTATTTCCTTACAACGTGCTTGTTGAGAAAATCTCTAAAGTAACCTAATCTATGTTTCTTCATGCTAAACAGAGGTTAACCTCTTAACTGCACGGCCTCCAAATATGATACACCCCCCCCACCAGTGCACAGGAAATAAAATCTCTGGATTTTTTTTCTTTCTTGAAAGTGTCAAAACCCTTCCCTGAGTATGTGTATAGTAACAGAAGGTCGAAATTGTACCTACTTTGGCTACTATGGGGTCCGTAAGTTCGGGCGTGACGTCATCATTCCCTGGTCGCCCGTAGCATACGCCCCCAGGGCCAATAGGGTGCTCAAGGCAGGATGTGCGAGTTGCCGCGAATATATTTTTATTCATTTTCTGGGCACAGTTCCAAATACATTTTATATGCTTTTACGTGCCAATTCTATGTATAATGAACATGTACACTATATTATGGAAGTAGAACATCCGTACTGTCCGAAGACACTGTGTTACGTGCATGACGTGTACACATATCCGGCACATATTTTCATTGTATTATGCTAATTTATGTATATATACAGTCTATTTACACACTATACACTATCACACTATATACATTCACCATCAACACACTCAGAACTCCGCGAGTGTCAGCTGCCACACCCTCACTCCACCAACATCCAGTCTCTCCCTCACTCCGCCAATATCTTACTCGCCAACATTGCTCCTCCCATCATACTGTTATTGTTTGTATTACACTATTTACACATCTTATGTACACCTATCTACATGTTTTATTCACCAGAACTATGCAAGTAAGCCGGTATTGTGTCCAAACTTTACAGTGGCCACCATACACTGCATGAGAAATCACACAGCAGCCAGCAGACGACGCTACGATTACATCACCTCCCTCACCAAAATAGCTCCTTCCAACATCCTCCTGTTGCTGTTACTACACTATATACACACATTGTATATATTCATGTACAAATGTGCTCACCATAGCGAACCATTAAGCTAGTATGATGAGCAAAACAAGAGTGGATCCCCCACAGTGAGGCTACCTTGATTCTCTCCCTTGCTCCCTCACCACAATTACTCCTCCCACAATACTACGCACAGTGCCTATTATCACCACAATCCTGCTGTTATCACAATACTGGTCACTAAATCCTGTAAATACATAATTGACCACAAGTTTATTTTGTAAAGGAACCTAAGAAGTCGTTTGAAGATTCCTACATGGACGAAATAATGCTGTGGTGCTGTGGCTAGCGCTGTGAACATCGTGAACAGCATTGATTCACTAATATTTGAACATTGTACACAGTCATTATCACACTCAGGCTCTTCTGTAATACTGTCATGGCTAAATAATACAAGTTATATATATATATATTTTGACATTATTAGGCAATGCTGTGGTCACAAGCTGAACAGCAGTGCTGTGAGCTCATGCTGCGTGCGCCAGCCTTGGTTGCTCACTCACTACTGAGGCTCTCACACCCGGGAATGTGGACCACGATTTTTTTTTAAAGATGGCGTCTATTTACAAGAGCCCTGAGGAAGCTGATGTAAACCCCATGTAGCCGCGGGAGTTTTGAATGGAACATGAAAAATACAAATACCCGGAGGCACGTAGCGCACCCCAGATGTGGGCCTGCAGGCGCGTTGCGCAGTTAAAGGGTTAAGTGATTTATTGAATAACAACAGATGCCACACACTTTATAAACTGGAATCAACCAACCTCACTGGAAGTGGCCACATGCTGAAACGCTCCTTCAACCTCCATCTTGCGGAAAATGAAAGCTGGGTCTGGATTCTCTACACTGGTTCTGAATTTGTTCACCATCTCCACCAGTTGTTGATATTCACTCTTCATTAGACGAATCTTGAAGAAATGCCTAAAAAGTTCAATGCAATTAATAAATAATAAAAACCCATCCCACACATAAGAAAGTGACAATGTTTCAGAAGTGGAAGAAAGCAAGAGGGAAGGTGAGTAGAGGTGAGGAGAGAAAGAGAGAGAGAGAGAGAGAGAGGGGGGGGTCAAGGGAAGTGGTAGAACAAAGGATGAAAACTGAGCTAACATAGGGATAACTTAAACCGCAGAAGACCTAAAGGTAGGTAACATAAGCAGAAAAAGTAAGTGAAATGTGAAAAGAAAAAAACCAGCGCTGAATGTAATGAAATGCATTTTCTGGGTGAGCCCCAGAGGCTCCCCGGAGCTTATTGGGCTAATGTATTTTATATTAGACCAGGACATTAGCTTCAGACCTGCCAGGGACCATGAGCCAGAATCTGGCCCCTTCAGATAGGTTTCAGGGACCAATGGCCCTGGAAAACTTCCCTGTGGTTGGGGTTTTCCTTATCTGCCATCGACTGGGGTTAGGCACCCAGAAAGGTAGGCATTACAAAACAAATCCCACATGGTAACAAACTAACAACAAAAACCGAACAGAGAGGTAGAACTCCTTTCAATCCCAAGGAAACAAGGAAACGTAACACACTACTGTCGCTCCGCTCGTCCATCCAGCCATCCTTTTCCCGAGAGGAGGAGGGGGGAAGACCCCAGACCTCACTACACCAACTGCATAGCACTCCAGTTTGGAAGCTAAGCTTCAACCAACGCAAAAAAAACGCCGACCAGTGGGAGGGAGGGTTGCCAGGGAGCCTCCGGGGCTCACCCAGAAAATGGCGTTTTATTACATTCAACACCGGTTTTCTGAGGGGAGCCCCTGGACTTACCCAAAGAGAAGGAAAAGAGAGAGGGCTGACCCGGGAGGCGGCCGCCACAAACTCTGCAACGCGAAGTCGAGACAACAGGTCGCAACCTGCGACCCAGGGCAACAAAAACGCACAGGAGTAGACGCACATAAAGAATGGGCGGCCAAGAACCTGTGCCCTGAGACCCGAGCCCTGAAAACAGGGAACGAGGGAAACCGGATGAACCACAGCGCATCCCCAGACACGGTACGCAGGCAACGGCAAAAAGCACAACCGGACAACACAGGACGCACCCCCGGCCAAACCAATCAAGCATCAATAACCCAAGAACCCCTCCGGAAAGCAGCCGTTTCGACTGTCGCCAGGACGGAGAAAGGCTGCACATGTACAAATCTACCACCAGTACCAAAGAGCAGAAACCTGAACCGAAGGGGCTACTACAAACTGAGGAGAAGATAAGAAGGCACCCTGATCAAGGACCAGGATGGCTCAGGCGACACATGAGCAGGCCGGAGGTGAAACAAAACACGAGAAAGCGTACGAAACGTCATACTGTCGCCAAGACGAAGCTCGCAGGTGGAACACCGTCAACAAAGCCACCTGAACACCACAAAGATGGTGATACCCGCTTCAAAATACCAGACGCGAAGAGCCGAGGAGAAGGCCGAACCAGTCACGTACAGGACTGATTATTCGACCTGTCGAAAGAGGCGGAGCCGCGGGAAAACGCCCCGGGTTCGGACACCTATCAAACAGCGTCTGAAAATAAGGCTGGGCTGGCCACCAAGGAACCATAAGGACTGCTCTCGTGGGAATGGGCTGCAACCGAGCCAGAACCCGAAGCAACAGCTGGATCGGGAGAAGAGGAACAGGTACCCCTACCTCGACCAGTCCTGCCGAAAAGCATCCCCCATGAATGCCTCGCAGGTGGGAAAGGGCTCCACATAAAATGGGCGATGCCTAGACCACACCGACGCGAAGACGTCCACGGCCAGGAGTCCATATGTCCGACAGAGCCAACAAAACGAGTCGGCGACGACTGGCCAATCCACGAAGAGAGGAATGAACCAAGACAGCTGTCCGCGAGGACGCAGGACACACCCTGAACATGAACCTCACAGTTAGCCAAACCCCTGTGGTTCCGGCAAGAACCGCCAGAGAACAGTCCGAACAGAGCTGAATGGTAGAGCAGCGAGTGATCCATACCCTCCGAAGCGCAAACCAGACAGCCACGAACTCCCAAACCGTGCTGTAAGCCCAACGGACGGACAGACTCCACCAACCTCGACCGACCTGGTGAGCACTGGTCACAAAGCCTCAGCCGAGAGATGACCCGTCCGTGAACACATCGAGCGAAGGCTCGGGGAGGTGCCAAGGTACAGAACCCTGAAAACCCCAAAGAGGAAGCTGGTGACGCAGCACCAACACAAGATTCCTGGAGGACCGGAGGAACGAACCCAACGATTGCAAGAGGCAGAAGGGGAGTCTCCGAAGGAACCAAACAGACGCCGAATCCAAACCCGACCCCGCAGGCAGACCAGCACGTCGAAGTTCAGACTCCCACACAACTGCTCAAGCAACGCTGAGCAACCAGTGACCCCCTCATGTACAGACGAAGGCGGGACCACAGCCGCAGTAACACTTCTGGAGGGAAAGACAATGACTGGCCCAATGGCCCTAAACAAGGCCCAGGTCCGAACCCAGGACGGAAACAGATGGAATGGCCTCCATATCACCAGGAAACCAAACCCGGCGATCTGGAAAGAACCACACCCCCGGCGAGCAGACAAGCTGACTGACTGGAAGCCCACACCAGCCAGTCGTCGAGGTAGGCCAGACACTGAATCTTAGACTCAGACAGGGCACTAAGATCCGGTAAAGATGCAAAAAAAAAAAAAAAAAAAAAAAAAAAAAAAAAAAATTATATATATACTGTATGTATATATGTATATATATATATATATATATATATATATATATATATATATATATATATATATATATATATATATATATATATATATATATATATATATACATATATATATATATATATATATATATATATATATATATATATATATATATATATATATATATATATATATATATATATATATACTGTATGTATATATATATATATATATATACATACACACACACACACAAGTAGACCTCATCCTGGAAACATTCTTGTATCAACATGTTAAACAAGCTACGAGGATGAGGGAAGGGGACGTTCCCTCCATGCTAGATTTGATATTTACCAGGAAGGAGGAAGAGATATTTGACATTCAGTACCTTCCTCCCTTGGGTAAAAGTGACCATGTCTTTTTTGGGAATAAAGTATGCAATGCGTTATAAGCTGGAAGAAAATAAGGAGGTTGAAGCAGTTGAAAAACCAGACTTCAGGAGAGGACATTATGGTGACCTTAGAAATTTTTTTAGTGAGTATAATTGGACAGACTTGATGCTAGGCAAGGAAGTGAATGAGATGTATGGCAAGTTTTGTGAAATATATGATAAAGGCACAAAAAAATTTATACCAAAACAGAGATGCAGAACTAGGAAACAGGATTGGTTCAATAGAAATTGCGAGAGGGCTAGAGACCGAAAGACACAAAAATGGAATCAATACAGGAAGAGGCCGAACCCCCAAACATACCAGCGATACAAAGATGCGAGAAACAACTACACGGCAGTGAGGAGAGAGGCAGAAAGAAATTTTGAAAAAGGGATTGCGGACAAATGTAAAACAGAACCAGGTCTATTCTATAAATTCATAAACAACAAATTGCAGGTAAAGGATAATATTCAGAGGTTGAAAATGGGAAATAGATTCACGGAAGATGAAAAGGAAATGTGTGAAACACTAAACGAAAAGTTCCAAAGTGTGTTTGTACAAAATGAAATCTTCAGGGAACCAGATACAATAAGAATTCCAGAGAACAACATAGAACACATAGAGGTGTCTAGAGACGAAGTGGAAAAAATGCTCAAGGAGCTCGGTAAGAACAAAGCAGCTGGCCCAGATGGCGTTTCACCATGGGTTCTGAGAGAATGTGCATCTGAGCTCAGCATTCCACTTCACCTGATCTTTCAGGCATCCCTGTGTACAGGAATCGTAGCAGACGGGTGGAAACAGGCTAACATAGTTCCAATCTACAAAAGTGGCAGCAGGGAAGACCCCCTCAATTATAGACCTGTATCATTGACAAGTGTAATAGTGAAAGTATTGGAAAAACTAATCAAAACTAAATGGGTAGAACACCTAGAGAGAAATGATATAATATCAGACAGACAGTATGGTTTTCGATCTGGAAGATCCTGTGTATCGAATTTACTCAGTTTCTATGATCGAGCCACAGAGATATTACAGGAAAGAGATGGTTGGGTTGACTGCATCTATCTGGACCTAAAAAACCAGCGTTGAATGTAATGAAACGCCATTTTCTGGGTGAGACCCGGAGGCTCCCCGGAGCTTTACCGGCTGATATGCTAATGTCAGACTTTGGCATCAGTCATGTGTATGGAGTTCTAGGGCCTACCGGGGACCACGAGCCAGAACCTGGCCCCCTCAGAGAGGCAAGGGGAGCAATGGCCTATAGAAACCCCCGTGTGGTTGGAAGCATTCTATGTCTGCCATCGACCGGGTCAAGCATCCAGAAAGGTAAGCATTCCAAAACAAACCCCTATTCTGGTGAAAATTGCTACCTAAGCCGAACTAGTGAATAGAACTCTTCAACAGAAAACACGGAAACTAGTATGACGTCATACGTCACCGCGCCGCTGTCTGCGCAGCCCCCCCCTCCCCGGGAGGGGGAAGGGGGAGCCCCAGACCTCCCACGCCGGCTATCCACCCATCAGTTCTGAGGCTGGATGTCAAAACACGCGAAAAACGCCGACCGGAGGGAGGGAGGGTTGCCGGGGAGCCTCCGGGTCTCACCCAGAAAATGGCGTTTCATTACATTCAACGCTGGTTTTCTGGGGGGAGCCCCGTCGGCTCCCCGGAGCTAACTACCCACAGAGGAAGGTCAAAGGGACAAAACCGGGAGGCGGACACCACGCACCCCCCAAGGAGGCGAGACAACCGGCAGCAAACGCCAACCCAAGGCGCCACAGCCCCGAAAATCCCGGGAACAACACGAGAACCACGAGCAGCAAGGCCCCTGCACGAACACCAAAAATCCATGCCCGAAAGACTGCAAGGCCACGTCGCCCAGACGGCAGCGAGAGCAGCGAAGCCACGAACGCCACAGGCATGAGGGAAGAACACAGGCAGCTTAGCCGCAAGAACACGGCTGACCACCCGGGACACCATCACCCGCGAACCGGGAAGAACAGAACCGGATCAACGCAAAACGCGCTCCGGACCCAAACGCCGTGGCACGCAAACAACAGCAGAGGGCCGCCACGGAACACAAAAACGACACACCCCCGGCCCGACCAACAAAGCACCAACAAACCCTGGACCCCTCCAGAACGCAGCAGCCCCACCCCGCGCCAGAAAAGATGGAGACTGCTGCCATCAAACAACCAAAACGCTAAAACCGAAGGAGCAAGAAAACACAGCGAACCGACCCCCAGAGGCAAAGGCCCAAAGGAAAGAGCCGACGAAAAAACACACCGGAACCGAAGGGGCACTACCAACCGAGGAGAAGACAGAGCACGCTGACCAGAGACCAGGATGGTGCAAGCGGCGCACGAACAGGCCGGAGGTGAAATGACGCACAAGACAGCTGACTAACGGTGCAGAAGCAACACCAAGACCGAAAGCAAGCTGAAGCGGCTCCGCCTGCGCCGCACGAAAAGAGGCGACAGTATGTGGCAAGACGACGGCCCCCAACCCCCACTAGAAAACCAAGCCGAGAGTAAACCAAGCCAACAAGAAGGACCCACCGAAGAAGGGACAGGAAAAGGAAGGACCGCCAAAATACCCCATACTGCCGCCAAGAAAGCACGCAGGTGGGACACCTACCACGAAGACACCCCACCACCAACCGGAGGCGAGACCACGAGGCAGAACATAAGCAGCCCCGACAAGGCCCCCCCGAGCCCAGGAAAAAGGCGGAGCCGCGAGAAGATCTCGGGCGCGACCACCGAAACCCAGGCGGCACAAGGAGATGGAACGTCTGCCGAACAGAAAAACTCCGAAGCATGCAAGCCCGCCAGGAGTTCAGAAACGACGGGTCCGACGCGAGACATCGCAAGAACCCCCCCAAAAAAATAAAACAACAACAACCGGCAGGGCAAGCTAGGAAAACCAAAGAAGGCGGAAGGGTCGCCGCCAGAACAGGACCCGAACCAAGGGGCACGAACAACTGCAACAGACCGAGACAAAGAAGCACATCACAGGACACAGGCTGACCAACGCCTAAGAACACACGCAGAACATTCCTGCTGCAGAAGAGGCAGGAAGAAAGAGCAGAAGCACAAAAAAAAAAAAAAAAAAAACCAGGAGAACAACCAGGGGTGGACAATCAGGCAGGGACAAAAACCCCACGCAATCCCCAGGCACAAAACGGCAGCAAAGCGCCACTCCACAACCGGACACAGGAACAAGGACACGCCACCGTGAAACACGGTACCAATGCTCACGTGCAGCAGCAGCAGCAACAGGCACCACTGCAACATGCAACATGTAAATAGCAACTCCCCTCTGCAAAGGCAGAGAACGGAGCAGGCAGACCCCAGACAGGGCCAACGGAGACACGACAAAACCCTGCAGGCCCAGAAACCTGCACCAGGCGACCGACGGCGGAGAAACCCCGCTCGATACCTGCTGGATGAGGTACTGGGAGCTCTTTTACACCTCAAGCCCGGCCCAAGGTCAGGCCAGACCGGCCAGAGGATGGCCCACCAGGCAGCTGCTAGGAGCAGTCCACCGGCCCACATACCCCCACAACCAGGACGGGCCGGAACTGCCATACGAAAACAGGCCAGTGCGCCCTGGAAGTCCACGGACGAACCAGCAAGAAGGCTTATGCTCGCAAGTAGGTCGTGTAACAAGCACAGACCACTGATGGTAATACAGTGTTCCCCAAAAGTGCCAATAGCACCACTGCACTCCACTGGTACTATCCCGCAAGTTCTACCAGATAGGCGGGACCCAAGAGCCAGAGCTCAAATCCTGCAAGCACAGCCAGGAGCCTCACCAGGTGAGTACAGAACCAACCCTACAACCCCCACACCTCACAACATTAAAAAAGGAGGGTCCCCTGAACGACTCCAGCATGGGTTCGACATGCACATGAGGGGGACAGGAAGGGGTGAAAAAGGGACAGTCACTGGTGTGCGAACGGTCTCAGCCGTACAAAATTATACCTAAATAAAGACAGGTATATGAACACCGCCGCATCCAGCGCCCGGCCAAAAGACGCCAGACCGCAGAAACTCACCTGGCGAATGGTGGCTCGAACTTGACACGACTCAACCGTGCCCAGAAGAACTTGGGAGCACCGCCAGGTGAAGACGCCAGAGCCGGACCCGCAGGAGAACAGGGAGAGGCGAAGGAGGCGGTCCACACCCATGACACAGAAAACCGCGGTGTCCTCCCCACAACTGGGAACCAGGACACCCCTGGCGCAAAGGGGCACATACCGCAGCCAGGGAGAAGAACGAGAGGCGAAGCACTGTAGCAAAAAAGGGCGCAAAACCCCAGCACTGAACCATCGCCCAGACCAAAACAAACTCCACGGCGCATGCGCATAACACGCTGGCCGAACCGCACACCCTCCCTGCGGGAAGGCGCCAGCCAGGACTATTGCACGAGAAAAAGAGCCAAAAGAGGAAGCAGGAACAATAAAACCGGCCAAAGAAGCAAAGAGCCCAAAAAAAGGGAACCCAAACGGGCGACAAGTAGCCCAAACGGGCGACAAGTAGCCCAAACGGGCGACAAGTAGCCCAAACGGCCGACAAGTAGCCCAACCGGGCGACAAGTAGCCCAACAGGGCGACAAGTAGCCCAACAGGGCGACAAGTAGCCCAACAGGGCGACAAGTAGCCCAACAGGGCGACAAGTAGCCCAACAGGGCGACAAGTACTAGGAGCCGACAGACGTTCCAATAATGCGGGAAGTAGCGAAAAACCTTCCCGTACCCTCGAGAACACAGAAGCCAACACTAGTCCCGAAGGCACACGAAGGCGCAGGCGCACCCGAGATCAAAAGTCACGCAGAACCCCATCGAACGGGGAAACATGACAAAAACACCGTCCCAAAAAGCGGGGGAGGAAACATCCACCCACAGGACGGAACCAACCGACTCAAAGGCCAAGGAACCGAGCCCGGGGAGGGGCCGACGTCCAACAGCACGTACGGCGAGTGGGGAGGAAAGACCCCACTCCGCGTAACCACAAGCCCCGCCGAGAGGGGGATAAAACCCCCCACGGGGTCTAACGGGGCCAAGGCCCCCCCAAGTCAGCCCCTCCCCAGCCCCGGGAACCTACACGACAGGCCCCGGGGCCGAGCCGTTCCCCCAAAGCCCCGGCCGTACCAGAAAACCGGGGCAGCCGTGAAAACACTAAGGAAGGGAGCCCACTGGCAGACTCATACAACACGGCTGGAGGAACAGGCCCAAATGCCCCCGTCACTACCCCGGAAGGGGAATTCCCCGAGACTGCCCGAGTCTCAACACCACCAAACACCCCGCCCTGAACCTACAGACGGTAAGGAACCGGATACAGGCAGGAAGGGTGAACCAGGGGAAAGACAAGGGGGCGTGGATGGAACCGAAGCAACCAACACCCCCAAGCCCCAAAACGAAATACAACGGGGCAGCCCTGGGGCTCCCGGGGAGGAAACCACGAGAACGTTGCCACCACCAAGGCTCAAGTGCAACACCCCTGCTGCCCGCACCCGCTTTGTTAGCACAACTGGGTAACCGAGCCACAACGAGCAACCAAACTCGCAGGACACCGGGTCGAAGGTGTCACCGACCCCACAGACAGCAGACGGAGGCAAAACAGAGAGTCACCCAGAGACAAAAGGTGAGAGCAACCCTCAAACTCGCTGGAAGCGAGGGGGGGGCTCTGGGGTCACATCCATCGGACCCGCGCGCCCCCAGGGGTTTCCCAGGGTCCCGAGCGTTTACTTTAAGAGGACTCGCGCTCAGGTAATCCCAGGCAGGGTACTGCTAACCGGCACCCAAGCTACCAAACAACTTTCTAAGAGCTGAACCCCCGGGACGTGTACACTCACGGGGACCTAGCAGGGGGTACCACCAGAAATACTCAGAACACAAGGGACACAAGGGGCAAGAACGAAGGCAGACCCCCCACCAGGTATATAAACAAAAGAAAAAGAAAACCCCGCAAGAGGACAGCGTACCCAAGCGGAACAGAGCCGGCCGCTATGATTGGTAAAGACAAGCTGCACAGTACCCCGCGCCCCACCAGTGCAAACACTGCCCCTTACTCTAAGGCGAACAAGGGAGACAGAACACCCGAGCACACAAAGAGCGGCCGAAAACCAAGCGGTAAACGGCCAAGCAGGGGCAGGACCCAAGGAACTTGTGGAAGGTGGCCCCAAGCCCCAAGGGCAGTACTTACAGGGCACCTAGGGAAGGGAACCCTAGGCGCATGCAGCCCGAGTACTGAAGAATCACACCCGGCTCACGCACCACCTAGAAAACAGACACCACACTCTAGGTACAGTGCTGAAACAACCACTGGAGCCGGAGCACATAACCAATGCCTATAGCATCAGCCGAAGAACTGATGGGTGGATAGCCGGCGTGGGAGGTCTGGGGCTCCCCCTTCCCCCTCCCGGGGAGGGGGGAGCTGCGCAGACAGCGGCGCGGTGACGTATGACGTCATACTAGTTTCCGTGTTTTCTGTTGAAGAGTTCTATTCACTAGTTCGGCTTAGGTAGCAATTTTCACCAGAATAGGGGTTTGTTTTGGAATGCTTACCTTTCTGGATGCTTGACCCGGTCGATGGCAGACATAGAATGCTTCCAACCACACGGGGGTTTCTATAGGCCATTGCTCCCCTTGCCTCTCTGAGGGGGCCAGGTTCTGGCTCGTGGTCCCCGGTAGGCCCTAGAACTCCATACACATGACTGATGCCAAAGTCTGACATTAGCATATCAGCCGGTAAAGCTCCGGGGAGCCGACGGGGCTCCCCCCAGAAAGGGCTTTCAACAGAGTTCCACATAAGAGGTTGTTCTGGAAACTGGAAAATATTGGAGGGGTGACAGGTAAGCTTCTATCATGGATGAAAAATTTTCTGACTGATAGAAAAATGAGGGCAGTAATCAGAGGCAATGTATCGGAATGGAGAAATGTCACAAGTGGAGTACCACAGGGTTCAGTTCTTGCACCAGTGATGTTTATTGTGTACATAAATGATCTACCAGTTGGTATACAGAATTATATGAACATGTTTGCTGATGATGCTAAGATAATAGGAAGGATAAGAAATTTAGATGACTGTCATGCCCTTCAAGAAGACCTGGACAAAATAAGTATATGGAGCACCACTTGGCAAATGGAATTTAATGTTAATAAATGTCATGTTATGGAATGTGGAATAGGAGAACATAGACCCCACACAACCTATATATTATGTGAGAAATCTTTAAAGAATTCTGATAAAGAAAGAGATCTAGGAGTGGTTCTAGATAGAAAACTATCACCTGAGGACCACATAAAGAATATTGTGCAAGGAGCCTATGCTATGCTTTCTAACTTCAGAATTGCATTTAAATACATGGATGGCGATATACTAAAGAAATTGTTCATGACTTTTGTTAGGCCAAAGCTAGAATATGCAGCTGTTGTGTGGTGCCCATATCTTAAGAAGCACATCAACAAACTGGAAAAGGTGCAAAGACATGCTACTAAGTGGCTCCCAGAACTGAAGGGCAAGAGCTACGAGGAGAGGTTAGAAGCATTAAATATGCCAAAACTAGAAGACAGAAGAAAAAGAGGTGATATGATCACTACATACAAAATAGTAACAGGAATTGATAAAATCGACAGGGAAGACTTCCTGAGACCTGGAATTTCAAGAACAAGAGGTCATAGATTTAAACTAGCTAAACACAGATGCCGAAGAAATATAAGAAAATTCACCTTCGCAAATAGAGTGGTAGACGGTTGGAACAAGTTAAGTGAGAAGGTGGTGGAGGCCAAGACCGTCAGTAGTTTCAAAGCGTTGTATGACAAAGAGTGCTGGGAAGATGGGACACCACGAGCGTAGCTCTCATCCTGTAACTACACTTAGGTAATTACACTTAGGAAATTACACACACATATCATGGAGTCCCCATCTGAAGCAGCATATAATGAAACTGGAAAAGGTTCAAAGGTTTGCAACGAGACTCGTCCCAGAGCTACGAGGGATGGGGTATGAGGAGCGCCTGAGGGAACTGAGCCTTACGACACTAGAAAGAAGGGAGAGGGGGGACATGATAGGAACGTATAAAATACTCAGAGGGATTGACAGAGTGGACATAAACGAAATGTTCATACGGAATAGTAACAGAATGAGGGGACATGGATGGAAGCTTGAAACTCAGATGAGTCTCAGAGATGTTAGGAAGTTTTCTTTTAGCATGAGTAGTGGAAAATGGAATGCACTTCAGGAACAGGTTGTGGAAGCAAATACTATTCATAATTTTAAAACCAGTTATGATAGGGAAATGGGACAGGAGTCATTGCTGTAAACAACCGATGCTCGAAAGGCGGGATCCAAGAGTCAATGCTCGATCCTGCAGACACAACTAGGTGAGTACAACTAGGTGAGTATACACACACACACACACACAGTACCAAGTGCCCATTACAAAATAGGGAAGGCAACAAAAACAGTAAGCCTGAAGCCCCACCACCAACTGTGCTAGTCCCAGAAAACTGGAGAGGAACGTGCCAAGAAGTGACCTGGAGGTCCAGGGCCACCATCCAGGCACCCGGCCCCAACAGAAGCCGGACAGGAGACAACAGTCCTCCGAGGAGGGCAAAGAATCCAGGGTGTTGCTTAACTTCGCTAATCAGACGAGAAGCGGTGTTCTCAACGTGGTATGGCTGTTGGACGCAGACTGAAGAAGTACAGAAAGACTGCAGATGCGGAAGGCCCATGACTGCAAAGAGCAGACGGGAACCCCAGAAGGTGGGTGCGTTAGACCACGTCCAACGCACCCACTAAGATGACATGACGAAGCGCAGGGGAAGAAGCCCACCCTGCCAGCTCCGAACCCCCCCCCCCAAAGGGGGAGAAGCCGTCCACCGACCAGAGGCCTAAAGACAACCAAAAGCGTCCACCAACAGCGGGACCATGTGAGTCAACAGAGCAAGCTGCTCCCCCAGCACCTCGTCAACAGAGAAGGGAACAGAATCCCTTCCGAAAGAAAAAGTACACACACACATACACATTATGTATATACACATACATATACATATACACATACACACAAGATATGTTACACACACGTGTATATACACAAACGTGTGTATACACACACACACACACAGCGTACACATGTACATGCGTACACACACATATACATTGTAAAAGAAAAGTACAAGTCGCCGACCAGTGGGCAGAGAGCACCACGCCGGTCAGGCAAAGACGGCACAAAACTGCATCAAAAGGCCCACCTCGACAACAAAACCTCAAAGTCCCAGCACGACCACAACATGTGCCAAGACTCAAAAAGATCAGTCTGCAAGCCAGGAAGACCCCGGAACTCTAGAAGGCAGAACCGGGTCACACGAGGAAACAAAGCCCCCTGAACCCACAAAAGGGGCCCAAGAGGAAGAAACCTCCAGAACGAAACCAAAGGACCCAAAGGAACCCAGAATTGAACCAGGGGGAGCCCAAACCACCACATTTGCCGGCGGAGAACACCACAGAAATTGTTCACGACTTTTGTTAGGCCAAAGCTAGAATATGCAGCGGTTGTGTGGTGCCCATATCTTAAGAAGCACATCAACAAACTGGAAAAGGTGCAAAGACATGCTACTAAGTGGCTCCCAGAACTGAAGGGCAAGAGCTACGAAGAGAGGTTAGAGACATTAAATATGCCAAAACTGGAAGACAGAAGAAAAAGAGGTGATATGATCACTACATACAAAATAGTAACAGGAATTGATAAAATCGATAGGAAAGATTTCCTGAGACCTGGAACTTTAAGAACAAGAGGTCATAGATATAAACTAGCTAAACACAGATGCCAAAGAAATATAAGAAAATTCACTTTCGCAGACAGAGTGGTAGACGGTTGGAACAAGTTAGGTGAGAAGGTGGTGGAGGCCAAGACCGTCAGTAGTTTCAAAGCGTTATATGACAAGGAGTGCTGGGAAGACGGGACATCACGAGCGTAGCTCTCACCCTGTAACTACTGTACACTTAGGTAATTACAGAAAGGCAAAGCACAGCCCCCAGACAGAACCCCCTGGGAAAATGGTCATAACAGACCGAAAACCGAGGGACAAGGTGTGGGAGCAAGCATACCAGCCAGGGGGACACTGAGCCCAAACCCAAAGGCCCAGACCCAAAACAGACAAAATGGAAAACCCGGTGTAAAATCAACACCCAAACGTTCCCAGAGGAACAGAAAACAGGCAGAAAACACTAGAAAAGCAAAGAAACGACAACAGGAGAATAAAACCCCTGAAAAAAGGTGAAAACTCACCCAAGAATCTCGCTCGCACACCCAGTCACATGTAAACAAACCGCAACGCCGCCCTGGTGGCCACGCCGGGAAACCGGCAGACGAAAATGGCCGCCAGCAGGGGCTGTGACTGACGCTAAAGATACAAACACACGCCAGCAAAAGTGGGAAGCAAGCAGACTGGATGGGCGAAAAACGCCGCCCAACAGCAGAAAACCCAGGCAGGGGCAAACCGCCCCAGAACTGCTAGCAGGCATCCCCCACAGCCCCGGGAACCAACAACAGAGGCCCTGGGGCAGAGCCGTCCTCCAAGCCCTCCGCCCTTAAAGAAAAGCAAGAGTCCATGGAAAAGGCAGCAAGAAAGGGCTGCTGGTAAAACCCAGAAGCCTTGGCAGGAGGAACCGGCTCGAAAAACCTCCGTCCCCCAACCCGAACAGGGCAGCCCCCGAAAACCGCCAGTATCGTCCCCAACTAAACCCTGCCTCGACCCCGAAAACCACAGACAGTCCAGCGCCGGGAACAGGGAGAGACAGGGGCGAACAGCACCTAACCAAAATGGGGCGGCCTCGGGGCATCCAAGTGGGAAACCAACCTAGCATGTTGCAGCAACCTAACCTAGCTTACAACACGGATGCCTCCTGTACTCTGAACAGTAATAACATCAGGAGAGTACTGGAGAACAAGCAGAGAATCTCTCGCAAGACTCAGGGTCAAGGTGTCAGTGACCCAACAGGCAGAATGACGGAGGTAAAATGGCGACTGTCACCCGGAGACAAGGGCACAGCAACCAACGATCCCGTACAAGACGGGTTGGAACCCGGAAGACACATTCAATGGTCCCCTGAGCCCAGACAGGGGTTTCCAGGTCCCGTATGCTGACTGCTACGGGAAGCCCGAGCAAGGTGTTGCTAACTGGTTAAGAAAGGGCGAGGCAAATGCCGAGCAGCAAGAACCTCTACGGGAACGGTTCCCGAACGCCCCAGGGAAGATAACCCTGTTATGCAAGGGCAGTACTCACTGCCCTTGCTTAGGGGCGCTTAGGGAAGTCAGTCACTAAGCGCATGCAGCCCTGGTACTGATGAGGTACTCCTGGCCACCGCACAACACAACACACGGCAGTGAATGCCACACAAGGCAAACACTGCCTAGGAAACTGAGGCCAGAGAAGCGTCTATCCCGGTTGACATTAGCTTACGAACTGAAGCTTGGCAGCCGGCACGGTAGGTCCGGGGCTCACCCCTCCCCCTCTCAGGGCGGGGAGGGCTGCGCGGACGATCGGCGCAGCAGTAAAGTGTAATGTTTGCTTGTTTCCTTGTGATTGTAGGGAGTTTCTACCTCTCTGTTCGGTTTTTTGTTTTAGTTTTTTACCATGTGGGGTTTGTTTTGTTATGCCTACCTTTCTGGGTGCCTAACCCCGGTCGATGGCAGATAAGGAAAACCCCAACCACAAAGGGGTTTTCCAGGGCCATTGCTCCCTGAAACCTCTCTGAAGGGGCCAGGTTCTGGCACTGGTCCCAGGCAGGTTTGAACTCCTTAGCTAATGTCCCGGGCTAATATAACATACATTAGCCCGATAAGCTCCAGGGAGCCGTAGGGGCTCCCCACAGAAAGTGGGTATTGACAGAGCGGTCGTCAGAGCCGGTCACCGTCACCCGCGCTGACAGATGGGAGTTGCCACAAAGATATTATCACTTAATTATTTCTATGTCTCTAATTGATTTTTTCTTAGTTTTTTTGCAGTAATATTATTCAATAGTGTGTATGGTAATATATGTATATAATAAAAGTCGTGAATAATCGCTATACTCAAAAGTATGATGTGCATATTAGTGATTCAATTATTATGTTTATATAACAATAAACAAATAGTTTTGCTGCTATTACACTCTATACACAGGTTATATATAAGTATCTGCATGTTTTGTTCACCATAACGAACCACTAAGTTGGTATTGAGAGTCGAAAAGCAACGAGGAGGAGTTACCGCCACACACCAGCAACCACTCATTGCCACTCCCTCAACAACGCCTCTCTCGCCCACTTTTTCCTCCCACCATCCTGTTTTATATTTTATTCACAATATACAAACATTATATATAAGAAACTACATGTTTTGTTCACCACAAGTGTACAACTAAGCAGATATAGTTAGTTTAGGCACTAAGAGCCGTCGCTATACACACAGTCAGCTAGCAGCTGCCTCACTCACTAAGGCCACACACACTAAACTTTCTCCCCCAACAATACCGATTGTGGTGTTATGACACTATATACAGACGTTATATATAAGTATGTATATGTTTTGTTCATCACAACTGTACAGCTAAGCAGATATAGTTAGTTCAGGCACTAAGAATCGTCGCTATACACACAGTCAGCTAGCGGCTCCCTCACTCATTCAAGGTCACACGCACTAAACTTTCTCCCACAATAATACTGTTTGCAGTGTTATTACACTATATACCAGGGGTGGGACACTCTGGCACGCGTGCCAAACATGGCACGCCGATGACTTGTCTCTGGCACGCAAGAGCATAGGTTACCCTAAGCACAGATGCAAGCACATGTTACCCTAAGCACAGATAAAAAAAACCAGCGTTGAATGTAATGAAACGCCATTTTCTGGGTGAGACCCGGAGGCTCCCCGGAGCTTTACCGGCTGATATGCTAATGTCAGACTTTGGCATCAGTCATGTGTATGGAGTTCTAGGGCCTACCGGGGACCACGGCCAGAACCTGGCCCCCTCAGAGAGGCAAGGGGAGCAATGGCCTATAGAAGCCCCCGTGTGGTTGGAAGCATTCTATGTCTGCCATCGACCGGGTCAAGCATCCAGAAAGGTAAGCATTCCAAAACAAACCCCTATTCTGGTGAAAATTGCTACCTAAAGCCGAACTAGTGGATAGAACTCTTCAACAGAAAACAAGGAAACTAGTATGACGTCATACGTCACCGCGCCGCTGTCTGCGCAGCTCCCCTGTCCCCGGGAGGGGGAAGGGGGAGCCCCAGACCTCCCACGCCGGCTATCCACCCATCAGTTCTGAGGCTGGATGTCAAAACACGCGAAAAACCGCAGACCGGGAGGGAGGGAGGGTTGCCGGGGAGCCTCCGGGTCTCACCCAGAAAATGGCGTTTCATTACATTCAACGCTGGTTTTCTGGGGGGAGCTCTGTCGGCTCCCCGGAGCTAACTACCCACAGAGGAAGGTCAAAGGGACAGAACCGGGACGCGGACACCACGCAGCCCCCAAGGAGGCGAGACAACCGGCAGCAAACGCCAACCCAAGGCGCCACAGCCCCGAAAAGTCCCGGGAACAACGAGCAGCAAGGCCCCTGCACGAACACCAAAAATCCATGCCTGAAAGACTGCAAGGCCACGTCGCCCAGACGGCAGCGAGAGCAGCGAAGCCACGAACGCCACAGGCATGAGGGAAGAACACAGGCAGTTTAGCCGCAAGAACACGGCTGACCACCCGGGACACTATCACCCGCGAACCGGGAAGAACAGAACCGGATCAACGCAAAACGCGCTCCGGACCCAAACGCCGTGGCACGCAAACAACAGCTGAGGGCCGCCACTGAACACAAAAACGACACACCCCCGGCCCGACCAACGAAGCACCAACAACCCTGGACCCCTCCAGAACGCAGCAGCCCCACCCCGCGCCAGAAAAGATGGAGACTGCTGCCACCAAACAACCAAAACGCTAAAACCGAAGGAGCAAGAAAACTCAGCGACTCGACCCCCAGAGGCAAAGGCCAAAAGGAAAGAGCCGACGAAAAAACACACTGGAACCAAAGGGGCACTACCAACCGAGGAGAAGACAGAGCACGCTGACCAGAGACCAGGATGGTGCAAGCGGTGCACGAACAGGCCGGAGGTGAAACGACGCACAAGACAGCTGACTAACAGTGCAGAAGCAACACCAAGACCGAAAGCAAGCTGAAGCGGCTCCGCCCGCGCCGCACGAAAAGAGGCGACAGTATGTGGCAAGACGACGGCCCCCAACCCCCACCAGCAAACCAAGCCGAGAGTAAACCAAGCTAACAAGAGGAACCACCTAAGAAGGGACAGGAAGAGGAAGGACCGCCAAAATACTCCATAATGCCGCCAAGAGAAGCACGCAGGTGGGACACCTACCACGAAGCCATCCGACCACCAACCAGAGGCGAGACCGCGAGGCAGAACATAAGCAGCCCCAACAAGGCCCTTCCGAGCCCAGGAAAAGGCGGAGCCGCGGGAAGATCTCGGGCGCGACCACCGAAACCCAGGCGGCACAAGGAGATGGAACGTCTGCCGAACAGAAAAACTCCCCAAAGCATGCAAGCCCGCCAGGAGTTCAGAAACGACGGGTCCAACGCGAGACATCGCAAGACCCAAAAAAAAAAAAAAAAAAACGGCAGGGCAAGCTAGGAAACCAAAGAAGGCGGAAGGGTCGCCGCCAGAACAGTACCCGAACCAAGGGGTACGAACAACTGCAATAGACCGAGACAAAGAAGCACATCACAGGACACAGGCTGACAAACGCCTAAGAACACACTCAGAACATCCCTGCTGCAGAGGAGGCAGGAAGAAAGAGCAGAAGCACAAAAACCCCAGGAGAACAACCAGGGGTGGACAATCAGGCAGGGACAGAAAAACCCCCACGCAATCCCCAGGCACAAAACAGCAGCAAAGTGCCACTCCACAACCGGACACAGAAACAAGGACACGCCACCGTGAAACACGGTACCAATGCACACGTGCAGCAGCAGCAACAGGCACCACTGCAACATGTAAGTAGCAACTCCCTTCTGCAAAGGCAGAGAACGGAGCAGGCAGACCCCAGAGAGGGCCAACGGAGACACGACAAAACCCCGCAGGCCCAGAAACCTGCACCAGGCGACCGACGGCGGAGAAACCCCGCTCGATACCTGCTGGATGAGGTACTGGGAGCTCTTTTACACCCCAAGCCCGGCCCAAGGCCAGGCTAGACCGGCCAGAGGGTGGCCCACCAGGCAGCTGCTAGGAGCAGACGACCGGCCCACATACCCCCACAACCAGGACGGGCCGGAACTGCCATACGAAAACAGGCTAGTGCGCCCTGGAAGTCCACGGACGAACCAGCAAGAAGGCTTATGCTCGCAAGTAGGTCGTGTAACAAGCACAGACCTCTGATGGTAATACAGTGTTCCCCAAATGTGCCAATAGCACCACTGCACTCCACTGCAGTGGAGTGCAGTGGAGTGCACTCCACAAGTGCAGTGCACATCCCGCAAGTTCTACCAGATAGGCGGGACCCAAGAGCCAGAGCTCAAATCCTGCAAGCACAGCCAGGAGCCTAACCAGGTGAGTACAGAACCAACCCTACAACCCCCACACCTCACAACATTAAAAAAGGAGGGTCCCCTGAATGACTCCATCATGGGATGGACATGCACATGAGGGGGACAGGAAGGGTTGAAAAAGGGACAGTCACTGGTGTGCGAATGGTCTCAGTCGTACAAAAATATACCTAAATAAAGACAGGTATATAAACAACAACGCATCCAGCGCCCAGCCAATAGACGCCAGACCGCAGAAACTCACCTGGCGAATGGTGGCACGAACTTGACACGACTCAACCGTGCCCAGAAGAACCTGGGAGCACCACCAGGTGAAGACGCCAAAGCCGGACCCTGCTGGACCCGCAGGAGAGCAGGGAGAGGCGAACGAGGCGGTCCACACCCATGACACGGGGAAAACCGCGGTGTCCTCCCCACAACTGGGAACCAGGACACCCCCGGCGCGAAGGGGCACATACCGCAGCCAGGGAGAAGAACGAAAGGCGAAGCACTGTAGCAAAAAGGGCGCAAAACACCAGCACTGAAACACCGCCCAGACCAAAACAAACTCCACGGCGCATGCGCATAACACGCTGGCCGAACCGCACACCCTCTCTGCGGGAAGGCGCCAGCCAGGACTACTGCACGAGAAAAGTAGCCAAAAGAGGAAGCAGGAACAATATAACCGGCCAAAGAAGCAAAGAGCCCAAAAAGGAACCCAACCGGGCGACAAGGAGCCCAACCGGGCGACAAGGAGCCCAACCGGGCGACAAGCAGCCCAACCGGGCGACAAGCAGCCCAACCGGGCGACAAGCAGCCCAACAGGGCAACAAGCAGCCCAACAGGGCGACAAGCAGGCCAACAGGGCGACAAGTAGCCCAACAGGGCGACAAGGACGAGGAGCCGACAGACGTTCTAATAATGCGGAAGTAGCGAAAAACCTTCCCGTACCCTCGAGAACACAGAAGCCAACACTAGTCCCGAAGGCACACGAAGGCGCAGGCGCACCCGAGATCAGAAGTCACGCAGAACCCCATCGAACGGGGAAACATGACGAAAACACCGTCCCAAAAAGGGGTGGGAGGAAACATCCACCCACAGGACGGAACCAACCGACTCAAAGGCCAAGGAACCGAGCCTGGGGAGGGGCCGACGCCCAACAGCACGTATGGCGAGTGGGGAGGAAAGACCCCACTCCCCTTAACCACAAGCCCCGCCTAGAGGGGGATAAAAACCCCCACGGGGTCCAATGGGGCCAAGGCCCCCCCAAGTCAGCCCCTCCCCAGCCCCGGGAACCTACACGACAGGCCCCGGGGCCGAGCCGTTCCCCCAAAGCCCCGGCCGTACCAGAAAACCGGGGCAGCCGTGAAAACACTAAGGAAGGGAGCTCACTGGCAGACTCATACAACACGGCTGGAGGAACAGGCTCAAATGCCCCCGTCACTACCCCAGAAGGGGAATTCCCCGAGACTGCCCGAGTCTCAACACCATCAAAAACCCCGCCCCAACCTACAGACGGTAAGGAACCGGATGAGGCAGGAAGGGTGATCCAGGGGAAAGACAAGGGGGCGTGGATGGAACCGAAGCAACCAACACCCCCAAGTCCCAAAACGAACTACAATGGGGCAGCCCCGGGGCTCCCGAGGAGGAAACCACGAGAACGTTGCCACCACCAAGGCTCAAGTGCAACGCCCCTGCTGCCCGCACCCGCTTTGTTAGCACAACTGGGTAACCGAGCCACAACGAGCAACCAAACTCGCAGGACTCCGGGTCGAAGGTGTCACCGACCCCACAGGCAGCAGACGGAGGCAAAACAGAGTCACCCAGAGACAAAGGGTGAGAGCAACTCTCAAACTCGCTGGAAGCGAGGGGGGGACTCTGGGGTCACATCCATCGGACCCGCGCGCCCCCAGGGGTTTCCCAGGGTCCCGAGCGTTTACTATAAGAGGACTCGCGCTCAGGTAATCCCAGGCAGGGTACTGCTAACCGGCACCCAAAGCTACCAAACAACTTTCTAAGAGCTGAACCCCCGGGACGTGTACACTCACGGGGACCTAGCAGGGGGTACCACCAGAAATACTCAGAACACAAGGGACACAAGGGGCAAGAACGAAGGCAGACCCCCCCACCAGGTAGATAAACAAAAAGAAAAAGAAAACCCCGCAAGAGGACAGCGTACCCAAGCGGAACAGAGCCGGCCGCTATGATTGGTAAGACAAGCTGCACAGTACCCTGCGCCCCACCAGTGCAAAAACTGCCCCTTACTCTAAGGCGAACAAGGGAGACAGAACACCCGAGCACACAAAGAGCGGCCGAAAACCAAGCTGTAAACGGCCAAGCAGGGGCAGGACCCAAGGAACTTGTGGAAGGTGGCCCCAAGCCCCAAGGGCAGTACTTACAGGGCACCTAGGGAAGGGAACCCTTGGCGCATGCAGCCCGAGTACTGGAGAATCACTCCCGGCTCACGCACCACCTAGAAAACAGACACCACACTCTAGGTACAGTGCTGAAACAACCACTGGAGCCGGAACACATAACCGTTGCCTGTAGCATCAGCCGAAGAACTGATGGGTGGATAGCCGGCGTGGGAGGTCTGGGGCTCCCCCTTCCCCCTCCCGGGGAGGGGGGAGCTGCGCAGACAGCGGCGCGGTGACGTATGACGTCATACTAGTTTCCTTGTTTTCTGTTGAAGAGTTCTATCCACTAGTTCGGCTTTAGGTAGCAATTTTCACCAGAATAGGGGTTTGTTTTGGAATGCTTACCTTTCTGGATGCTTGACCCGGTCGATGGCAGACATAGAATGCTTTCAACCACACGAGGGCTTCTATAGGCCATTGCTCCCCTTGCCTCTCTGAGGGGGCCAGGTTCTGGCCGTGGTCCCCGGTAGGCCCTAGAACTCCATACACATGACTGATGCCAAAGTCTGACATTAGCATATCAGCCGGTAAAGCTCCGGGGAGCCGACGGGGCTCCCCCAGAAAAAACTACTTTCCTTGGGGTATAAGCTTACATGCCATGACAGTATATGTACGTCCTGGTGGTGAAGAGGTTTAAGCTCTACGAAGCTAAAGAGGTCTCAAGAAAAAGAAGTTGATCTTGTTGCCATAGTTACCTTCTTTTTTTACGTCATCGATCATGCCGATGAATGATGATTCCCCTCTATTTACTTTGGCTCATATTTTATGTAATAAGCCTTTCTAACCTAAAGGCTGCACCCTTTTAGTGATGCAAACAGTTACCAAGGTTGTTAATTACATTTGTGGTCGGCCTTTAAATAAAAGACAATTTCAAACTCTACTGGATGAGGTAGAATCTATGTATAAAGGACTGAAAATGTACAACCATGTTCGTTGGCTTAGCAGAGGCTTGGTTCTCAAACGATTTATTGAATGTTTAGATGAGATAAAGTTCTATTTGAACGACCAACAAGTGTCATACCAGGAATTTTCTGACATCGTGTGGGTTTGTAAACTGATGTTTTTTGCAGATTTTTGTGAACATTTAAATGAATTGAATATTAAGTTACAGGGCTCTGGTAAGACACTTGATGTTATGTTTTGTTACATAAAAGCTTTTGAAATGAAGCTTAAAGTTTTTAAGAGGGATGTAGATAATGAGAGATTTAGATACTTTCCAAACCTAAAGAGGTACATCAGTGATCTAAAAGATGACAGAACAGACCACAAATGTCTTCAAAAGCTGTTTGTAAACATTATCGAGTCAACAGTTTGGCAGTTCTCTACAAGATTTGCCAAATTCAAAGAACTGGAAGACACAGTAAAGTTCATCAAGTTTCCAGACAGCATCAAAATGGATGAACTTAACTTGCAAATGTTTTCATGGATAAACATGGATGATTTTGAGATGCAGTTGATTGAATTTCAGAGTAGCTCAATTTGGAAGCAGAAATTTGTTGACCTTAGAGTTGACTTGGAAAATATTGAAAGAGAGAGATTAGAGATGAAAGTAGCAAAGAGAAATGCGGAAAACGAAGTACTGTATTAACACTTTCGCGCTTTAGATTAGAGATAACTCGTCGCCGTTTTTTCTTACGATTCCGCATAACAGCCTACTTTTCTCGTCCATCGAAAAAATATTTCTATAAATTCCATTTTTTAACCGAAATGGATGGGGATACTCTCAGATTTTTCTCCATGAAATTCCCGTTCTCCCTCACCGAACACATGGCATCTCGGCCTACCCGGTCACGTGGTATACCACATGTTCCCGACATAGATGCCAGCGCAGCTCCTCCTGCTGACGCGGCAGTTTCAACACCCGGCCCATCTGGTGCGAGGCGTCCTCTGTTCACCTCAACACCTCAAGCCCACTCATCAACCACAAATTTTGAAATGGACATCGAGGACATAGAACCACTTGATGTTTCTGATTTCATAGAAGATTCTACTACAAGTTTGGTGGTTCCTGTAGAAGACAATATTCCTCCAGTGCATCCAAGAAATACAAGAATTATAGATTCAGAACAACGTCTCAACTACAAGTTGACGCATGAACTCGTGCACTTGGCTAAAAAAAGAAGATGCCGTGTTTGTTTCAAGTCTGGCAAAAGGAGGGACGTGATATATGGATGTAAAGCTTGTGATGTGGCACTGTGCGCTGCGCCTTGCTACACAAGGTACCACCGAAGAAAGATATTTTGGGTGGAGAAAAAATAACCACCGGCAACAGCTTCACTCCACCTAAGAAACATCAGATGAGCAACTTCAGGATCAGAAGCCTGAAGATGATGGAGTGAAGAAAAAATGCTCAACTGTTGATCTTCAATCAACATAGACAGGGTAAGTACACCTATTTGGAATTTTTTATCATCTATAAGAAGTTATATTATATACGTTTTGTAGAGAATTTATTTGCGAATTTTTTGGTACCAGAATGAATATTATATCACATAAACTTCTATGAGTAAAAAAAAAAAAACACAAAGTATGTTTGGGGGTGTGGCGGGTGTGGCTCTGGGTGTGGCGGTCGTGTGGCAGTGGGTTCCCTTTAGCCGTTGATATATCCAACACGTGGGAAATATTTGTATGTGTTATGTATATGTCTGTGTAGGGAATTTTACTGCGATCACTGTCATACAAATTATAAAATGTTTCAACAAGTATAAACATGACAAACATCAAACGAACGAAAACAATGCGTTCGTTTCTGCCGCGAACGCATACTGAGCGACGTGGTTCTATATTTGGCGCTTCTCTTACACATGCTTTGTACAAATGTTATACATTTCATCTTATAGAAAATTTTATTGCGAACACATTGGTATAAAAAAGAAATACGTACATAGAAAAGTAGGGTCAGGAAACGTATAAATGTATAAACTTTCCAAGCATGATTTCCCCCGTGTTTTCGCCAGTGCGCTCGCGGCTAACTACTCTCCACTTCACACACTCTTGCGGGTGGGCAATTACCTATATTAAACATTCATATGCATATGTCCGTGTAGAGAATTTGATTGCGATTCCAATGATACCAAAATTAGCTATGTAGGACAACTGTAGGCTTCGCAACCATTAAGAGAGTGGAAACATTTTGTTGCTGTTTGGCGCTCTCGGCGAGTGATCTGCATAGTTTTTTATTTGGTGTTGATACTCCTTATGCTTGGGCGGCATTTTATAGGTATGTTCTTATAGACAATTTCATTGCAAACACAGTGATACCAAATTTAAATACGTGCGCCTTCAATTATTGTCAGGACAGTCAAAAGAGTGTGCACTTTTTCGGTCTTACCGCATAGGCGCGCGAAGTGCCGAAAGCATCTGGGGTATTGATTTTTTTTGAGCGCCGAGAGCGCGAAAGTGTTAAGGACTTGGAATACTATTCCAGAAAATTATGTTTGTTTAAAAAACCTTGCAACAGCATTGCTAACCATGTTTTCGTCTACATATGCTTGCGAATCTTTGTTCTCAATTATGAACTTTAAGTCTCGTAACAGGAGTAGCATGACAGATGAAACTAGCGCTGCATGCATATCTCTCAATGTTACTAAATATAAACCCGATGTAAAATCTCTGTCATCAGTTATGCAGCAGCAGAAATCTCACTGACAGTATATAAAAGGAGTCAACAAGATTTTTATCTGTTGTATTCTATTAGTCACAAAAGCTTAAAGGCTGTTGAAATGTACTTCTGAAAGTTAAATAAAAAAAAATTCTGTTTTTTTTATACTGTTTTACTGCACTGAGGTAATTTATCATTTTTTCGTTTAAAAAGTTATTAAGAGATACCAAATATGTTCTAAAAAAATGGTTGGCACGTGGAAAAAGTTTGTGTCAGAGACTTGGCTGATTTTGGCACGCACTCTCAAAAAGGTTGCCCACCCCTGCTATATACACATATTATATACAATTATCTACATGTTGTATGCACCGTAACTGTACATCTAAGCTTGTAGTGCGCCCAAAGAGCATAGTGGCCACCCTCTAAACAGCTAGACAAATCATGCAGACGACGTCACCTCCGTCACCCATATGGCTCCTCCCAGCATAATCCTTTTGCTGTTATTACACTAATACACACATTATATATAAGTATCTACATTTGTGTTCACCATAGAGAACCAATGACCTGGTATAGTGAATGCAGACAATAACAGGTGGCCACACAGTCAGTAAACGATGCTGTCTCCCTCCGTCTCTCAGCATCACTCCTCCCACAGCACTAATTATTACAACAATCCTGCTATTATCACAACCCTGGTTATTTATATCAGTCAGGGGTCATCTGTAATATTGGCATCGCTAAATAATAGCAATTATATATTTATTTTGACATTTTTCGGCGATGCTGTGGTCACAAGCTGAACAGCAATGCTGTTCGCTCATGCTGCGTGCGCCAGCCTTGGTTGCTCCAACAGTACTGTGCCTCTCACACCTGAGAATATTGCCCACAATTTAAAAAAACCAGCGTTGAATGTAATGAAACGCCATTTTCTGGGTGAGTCCCGGAGGCTCCCCGGAGCTATCCATGGCTGATATGGATACCCTAACTATTTTGCAACAGTCGATGTTATCTTGAGGTTATCTTGAGATGATTTCGGGGCTTTTTAGTGTCCCGCGGCCCGGTCTTCAACCAGGCCTCCACCCCCAGGAAGCAGCCCGTGACAGCTGACTAACACCCAAGTACCTATTTTACTGCTAGGTAACAGGGGCATAGGGTGAAAGAAACTCTGCCCATTGTTTCACACCGGCGCCTGGGATCAAACCCAGGACCACAGGATCACAAATCCAGCGTGCTGTCTGCTCGGCCGACCGGCTCCCCGTGGATGTGGACCGGATGTGGGTGGAGTTCTAGGCCTACCGGGGACCACGAGCCAGAACCTGGCCCCCTCAGAGAGGCACGGGGAGCAATGGCCCATAGAAATCCACATGTGATTTGGAGCATTCTATATCTGTCATCGACCGGGACAGGCACCCAGAAAGGTAAGTGCCACAAAACAAACCCCTATTCTGGTTAACAACAAAAATCGACAAACGAGTGGACAGAACTCCCCCAGGAAAACGAACTAACAAGCATGACGTCACGCGAGCCGCACCGCATGTCTGCACAGCTCCCTCCTCCCCGGGAGGGGGAAGAGGGAGCCCCAGACCCCCGCGCCGGCGATCCCCGCCCCAGTTCTGAGGTTGGATATCAAAACCGCGAAAAAACCCCGCCGACCGGAGGGCGGGAGGGTGCCGGGGAGCCTCCGGGACTCACCCAGAAAATGGCATTTCATTACATTCAACGCTGGTTTTCTGGGGGAAGCCCCTACGGCTCCCCGGAGCTACCTCACCAAAGACTACCTAAGAAAACAAGGGGATATACCCAGGAGGCGGTCGGTGAATCACTCCACAACACGAAGTCAAGACAACAACCCAAGGCATATCATTCGCCAGAAAAAAGGGAGAACGGCCGCAGACGAAGAAACCTATGACCACAACCATAGGAGCCAAAAACCACTGCGCCTGAGAAGAGCAAGAAGCTCTGCCACACGACCCCCAGAGGCGAATGCCAACACAAAGAAAACCGAGGCAAAGCAAACCTGACCCCAAGGAGCCACAACCACCAAGGAGAAGAAAAACAGGAGAGCACCCTGTCCAAAGACTAGGACGACACAGGCAGTGCATAAGCAGGCCAGAGGTGTAACAACGCATGATACAACCTGCGAAACGGCGCAGAAGGAATATCGATACCGAAAGCTAGCAGCAGAAACCAAGGTGCCAGACCCAGGAACGGCCCCAAGCGCCTCTACATCCTCCGCAAGCCAATCCTATGACAGCCCCAAGAGGGAAAAGAAAACGCAGGACCAAAACGAAAATGCCACAAGTGTGCAAGACCACCTCCACAAGTGCAGCTGACAGGGAAGGAACTCGCGTAAGGAGCCACCCCGCACCAACATCTCGCAGAAGGGCAGGAGTGAAAAGACTCATTAGGAGGAGCAAAATCGCTCCCAGGAAAACTAGTAGCGCTGAGGCAGTGTGAAAAGAAGAGATATTCACAAAAGAACAAAAAGGCCAACACCCAGAAGCTGCCGGGAAGAGGACCCACAAACCCTAGAAAGGACCAGAGGGAAGCTCAACCGAATGACGACAGACGCACCAGAAAACGGGAAGGAGCAAAACCGTCCCGAACCTTCGAGAACAAAAAGAAGCAAACACAAAGGACGAAGGCCCCCAAAACCCCGTCGCACCCGAGACCAAAAGTCATGCAGAAACCCCAAGAAGAGGGGGACATGACGGAAGAAGGTCCCGTCCCGGAAAAAAGGGGCGAAGATCGTAGAAAAGCACCCACCGACAGGACGGAAACAACAGGCACAACGGACAAGGAAACCGAGCCCAGGGAGGGGCCGACGCCCACAAAGCACGTGCGGAGAGGGGGAACGAAAAACCCCACACCACAAAACTGCAAGTCCCCCCCAGAGGGGTAGAAACACCCCGGCGGGGACCAACGGGGCCTGAGGCCCCTCACGTGAGCCCCACCCCAGCCCCGGGAACCCACCCTGCAGGCCCCGAGGCCGAGCTGTCCCCTCAAAGCCCCAGCATCAAGAAAAACCCCGGGGCAGCCATGAAAAACACGAAGGAAGGGAGCGCACAAGGCTCTGGAACGTGAACCGAAACCGGAGGACAGGCGAGGGGCGAGACGAAGACCCCAAGCTCATCCTCAGCCAGCACAATGAGGCGAGGACAAGACAGTGAAACCAAGGAACATGGAAAAACCAGGCCCAGCACAGCAAGACCAGCAAGGAAGGAGAGCCCCAGAGGGAGCATGGAAGGGCCAAACATAACGCCACAACCAACCCCGACATGCAGCAGCAGTACCAAAACCACAGCAAAACGTCACCACACTCCCCGAGGAAGCGACAGAGAAGATAGATAAATCGTACATGAGTGGCACACAAAGGGACACAGGCGGAAACCGAGCACCCAACTGAGCCACAGGGACGGTAGAAGAAACGTGTGCAGTGTAACAGGCAATCAAAGGAACACATTAGGTAGCCCAACATGGGCTGACCCCATACACCGCCCCAAGAGCAGAGATGAGAGTGCCCAAGAAGCACAGAATCCGCCCGACAGGCAAACGACAGGGAAGAGGCGGAAACAAAGAGCCAGAACCCAACCTGCAAGCACAAGGAGGCGAACACAAAACCTCCGACACAGGAAAACTTACTACCAAACAGGCACCCCCACCGTTGCACTGCGGAACAAGGTGGAGGCGGGGCCCCGAACTCAAGCAAGGTTAGACAAGCATAGGAGAGGGGCAGGAGGAGTACAGGCAGGAACCGCCTCGGAAGGGACAAGAGGCCACCCGCAGACACCCGTGAACCGAGGAAGGAATCAGGTGGAGAGAACAAGAGCTGCCCAGTATGGGCTAATAGCCCTGCAGTAGGCACCTCGGGTGATACGGTCCACGTTCTCAAGTACGTATGTACACCCATTCCTACTCCCAAAAACAAAACAGCATCAGGACGAAGGAGACGCCAAAACCGCACCAACTCACCTGCAGAACATAGGCCCTGAAGGGCTATGACGCAAGCGTTTGAGTCCGTATCCGCCGGAGGCGGCCAGTGCACCCATGCTGGAGAGGAGGGGAGCAGCGAAGGAGGCTCCCCACCCTAGAACGCAGGGAAAAACCTTCTGATTTCCCCACAGCGGCACCCCAGAACACCCCCAAAGCAACGGGGCACGGATTGGATTTAGAAAAGAGCGAGAGGCAAAGCCCCCCCCCCCCCCCCCCCCCCCGAGAGAATTGGAAGCAGAACACGTGTGCACACCGCCCGGAACCAAAACAAACTCCCACGGCGCATGCGCAGGACGCGAAAGAAAGTAGCCCAACAAGGCGAGAAGTAGCCCAACCAGGCGCGAAGTAGCCCAACAAGGCGAGAAGGAGCCCAATAAAGCGAGAAGTAGCCCAACAAGGCAAGAAGTAGCCCAACCGGCTACAAGGAGCCCAAACGGCCACAAAGGAGCCCAAACGGCCACAAAGGAGCCCAAACGGCCACAAAGGAGCCCAAACGGCCACAAAGGAGCCCAAACGGCCACAAAGGAGCCCAAACGGCAACAAGGAGCCCAAACGGCAACAAGGAGCCCAAACTGCTACAAGGAGCCCAAACGGCTACAAGGAGCCCAAACGGCTACAAGGAGCCCAACCTGTCCAGAACAGAAGGAACCAGTATGGAGGCAAACTCCGGGACACGCAGGAGGAAGCCGCAAAGGCCAACCGCACCGCAGGCGAAGAGATGTGGTTAGCCGAAAACCTCCTGAAGACGGAACCGAAGAAACCACAGGGACACGGAACCGAACCCAGGGAGGAGCAGAACCCAAGCCCAAATCGTACGCAGAGGGGGGAAAGAAAACCCCACTCCTCACAACAGTAAGCCCCGCTCAGAAGGACGGAAATCCAGGCGGGGCACAATGGAGCCCAAGGCCCCCAAGGCCGCTCCTCCCCAACCCCAGGAGCCTCTGCACCAGGCCCCGGGGCCG
Organism: Procambarus clarkii; assembly: GCF_040958095.1. NCBI lineage: Eukaryota > Metazoa > Arthropoda > Malacostraca > Decapoda > Cambaridae > Procambarus > Procambarus clarkii. The sequence continues at coordinate 18,874,436 of NC_091194.1, forward strand.
AGTCGACCTCCAAAGCCCCGGCCTCACAAGAAAAAGCCGGGGCAGCCGAGAGAGCTGAAAGAGAAGGGGCCCACTGGTCAGACCCCGGAGCATCGGCCGGAGGAACAGACTCGAATGCCTTCGCAGCTACCCCGGACGGGGCAACCCCCGAAACCGCCCAAGTCTCAGAACCTCTAACCCCGCCCCGACCCCGAAGCCTGCAGATGCGTAGGGGCCGGAAGCAGGAGGGGGAAAAACAAGGGGGGCGTGGAAGGAACCAAGGCCGAAGCGACCAAAACCCCCCAAGTCTGGGTCCCTACACAAGCGGGGCAGCATCGGGGCGTCCGGGGAAGCGACAAACCTGAGCGCGTTGCAACATCCTACCCTGCAACACGCGAGCTGCCTGCACCCACGGGAATTCATCGGTAGACTGGGTGAATGGAGTCACGAACAAGCAACAAAGCTCGCAGGACTCAAGGGTCGAATGTGTCACCGACCCAACAGGCAGCATGACGGAGGCAAAAACAAGGAGAGTCACCCTGAGACAAAGGGACAGAGCAACCCTCAACTCGCACAAAGCGAGAGGGGATGCAAGGGTCTCCACTACCGGACCCGAGAGCCCCCAGGGGGTTTCCCAAGGCCCCTAGACTGGGTCTGCTAAGGGTTATCCCAGGCAGGGCACTGCTAACCGGCGCCCCAAACTACCAAACAAACTGCTAAAGCTGAACCCACGGGACGTGTCCACCCGTGAGGGCGAAGCAGGGGGTGCCACCACACAAACGAACCTAATATAAGGGGGGGGGAACCCCCAAGGCAGACCCCCCTACCAGGCAAAAACTAATATAAAAGAAAAAGCCACACAAGTGGACAACGTACCCAGAGGGAACAGAGCCCCACCAGTGCTATAACTACCACTTACCCCAAGGTAAACAAGGGAGTGAAACCCCCAAACCCTCGGGGCGGCCAAACACCAAGCAGCGAAAAGCCAACAGAGGTAGACCCAAGGTGACCTGTGGAAGGCATCCCCAAGCCCCAAGGGCAGTACTTACAGGGCACTCAGGGAAGGTTACCCTAAGCACATGCAGCCAGAGTACCTGAGAATACTACTCCCAGCTCACACGACCACCGTAAGAGCAGCACTGCAAACAAGTCACAGCACTGAAACAAGACTGGAGCTGGAGCCACACGACCGTGCATGATCCCATCAGCCGAGGAACTGGGGCGGGGATCGCCGGCGCGGGAGTCTGGGGCTCCCCCTTCCCCCTCCCGGGGAGGGGGGAGCTGTGCAGACATGCGGCGCGGCTCGTGTGACGTCATGCTTGTTAGTTCGTTTTCCTGGGGGAGTTCTGTCCACTCGTTTGTTGATTTTTGTTGTTAACCAGAATAGGGGTTTGTTTTGTGGCGCTTACCTGGGTGCCTGTCCCGGTCGATGGCAGATATAGAATGCTCCAAATCACATGTGCATTTCTATGGGCCATTGCACCCCGTGCCTCTCTGAGGGGGCCAGGTTCTGGCTCGTGGTCCCCGGTAGGCCTAGAACTCCACCCACATCGACTGATGCAAAATAGTTAGGGTATTCATATCAGCTATGGATAGCTCCGGGGAGCCGTAGGGGCTCCCCCCAGAAAGAAAATGGAGTCTGATTACAAGAGCCCTGAGGAAGCTAATGTGAACCCCGTGTAGCCGCGGGCCATTTGAATCGGGCTTGGCACCCTATGGCATATATATACGCCATGCACACAGTGGGACATGTTACTCAGGGCGTATATATACACCATGCGCAGTTTAAGGGTTAAAACATCTTGGAAAATTATAGAGACCATAAGATGGGATCGAGTCTGTACCCCTGGATTCTCCAGGCACAGATACTACTGACTGAACCATGGGTGTAGCAGTGCAAGTGCCTGGAGACTCCAGACATGCAAGTTGGATCTCATCGCATGACCTCAATATTGTCTTATAGATACAGTATATCACATTCTTGCGATATCATTGCCTGAAACGCCCTGCATATTGGTGGCTTTGCAAGAATCACTTAATCAATAATGTGTGTGTACTCACACCCATGTACCTTCTTGTATATACATATACAAATATAAATTAAAATATACATACAGTATATAAATAAATAAAACCATCTCGACTCTTATCCTTTCTTCAAAACAATTAATACAGTATTTGTATACAGTACTTGTGTAGGCACTCAAGATTGCCAGTAATCACATCTGCTACTCCTTCAAAACTACAGATTACCTCTATAATGATATTTATACACAGTTCAGTACCCCCTCTAACAAGACTGCAAGAACCCCATGGCCTTAGAGAAGAAAATAAAGAGCAAATCTTTCTCATTTGTCTCTGAATTTGAATGATTAATTTCTTCTAGCACCCCTTTTTATTTTTTTTAGTTTATTTAATTAGACGAGAAGGTTACATACTAAATGGCATATTATATACAAATATGACACAGATTACATATCGTAGATCTCCGGTTCTTCAGATCAGATCTGTATTAAGAAGATTGTGAAATGCAAACTTACACTGACAACCAAAATCAATATTTTACCTGAAGGGGTGCTTATAGTAGAGACCATAAATGGTATAGAGTGCTCCAATCCTCCACTTGAAACTGTGTGGAGGAACCAAGAACCTTTTGGTCAGCAATGCAACTTCTTCTGAAAACTCTAGCAGCTCTTTGAAGTTCTGACGACCCCTGTTGCAGAGACAAAATTTGTTATATAGAACTACATTACAACTATTCATATTGTAAACAAAAAATCAGCGTTGAATATAATGAAAAGCCATTTTCTGGGCGAGACCCGGAGGCTCCCCAGAGCTTACTAGGCTGATATGCTAATGTCAGACTTTGGCATCAGTCATGTGTATTGAGTTCTGTGGGCCTACCGGGGACCACGAGCCAGAACCTGGCGCCCTCAGAGAGGCATAGGGAGCAATGGCCAATAGAAATCCCCGTGTGGTTGGAAGCATTCTATGTCTGCCATCGACCAGGTCAGGCACCCAGAAAGGTAAGCATCCCAAAAAAAAACCCTATTCTGGTGAAAATATTGCTACCAATAGCCAGACAAGTGGATAGAACGCCCCCTAAAAGAAACGAGCAAATGAGCATGACATCACCTCCGGAAGGCAGCAGACTCATTCTTTTCCAGAAAAGAAAAAGACGGCTGAAGACACGACCAAAAGAGCAAAAACCCCTCCGCCGGAGAAGAGCATGAAGCTCCGCCACATGACCCCAAGAGGCTAATGCCAACAGAAAAAAAAGAGCCTTAGCAAAACAATCCTGAACCGAAGGGGCCACAACAAACCGAGGAGATGAAAAATAAGAGCACCCAGTCCAAAGACCAGGATGGCTCAGGCGGCGCATGAGCAGGCCAGAGGTGAAACAACGCATGAGACAGTTTGCGAAATGGTGCAGAAGTAACATCAATACCGAAAGCAAGCTGCAGCGGCTCTGCCAGCGCCGCACGATACGAGGCGACAGTGTTAGGCATAAGATGATGGTCCTAGAACAACCAAGAGAGAAAGGACAACACCACCCGAACCGAAAGAGAACAGCAACGACGAAAGGACAAAAAGAACCAGAAACAACAAACCGAGGAGAAGAAAGAAGAGAGAGCACTCTGTCCAAAGACCAGGACGGCTCCGGTAGCGCATGAGCAGGCCGGAGGTGAAACAATGCACGAGACAGCTTTCGAAATGGTGCAGATGTAACATCAATACCGAAAGCAAGCTGAAGCGGCTTCGCCAGCGCCACACAATACGAGGCGACAGTGTTAGGCGTATGGTGACGGTCCTGGAACAACCAAGAGAGAAAGGACAATACTGTAACCCCGCGATTATCCGGGATTCAAACATCCGGAAAACGCCCTTATACGGCCAAAATCGTGATCAGATAAAGTTATCACAATATCCGGGCAAAATGGCCACAGGAACCAGATAAAAGCTGGTTTGGCCGGATGAAAATTTGCCCAAACAGATGGCCAGATAAATTAATACCGTATTAATCCCGTCTGTGGCTCTAGACGCATGGTGGAGGAGGGGGTGGGGTGGGTGGGTGGTGTTTTGAGCGTCGGGAGGGACCACCTGGGTACAGGACTTACCATTAATTTTAGAACAATTAATCAAAGACAAAAACAAATGAAATAAGTACTAGTAATTATGTAATAACAAATAAATAAGTTTCCTAAAAGCAATGTGCACAGGCTGAAGTTTCCTTAAAAAATATTGAGTTTTTTCCTCCTTGCGGCCTACGTAACGTGCTATAGCTGCCCCACCCCAAGTGGACCCGTCCAACACTGGTCAACCCATGTGCGTCCATCCCTCGTGTTATACACAGTGCTGCGCCATTAATGAAATATTTTTTTAATTAACTTTTTTATTTTCATAGTAACTTTGAACATTTTTGGCCAAGACTATGTCTGGTAGCAGCATCAATCGTTCTGGAGGTGTTAAGAGGAAGAAAGTTGTCCTAACAATTAAAGACAAGTTACTGTTATACACCTCAACCAGTGCGGCGGCGTCAGTGCTGCGCCATTAGTGAAATATTTTTTAAATAACTTTTTTATTTCCATAGTAACATTAAACATTTTTGGCCAAGACTATGTCTGGTAGCAGCATCAATCGTTCTGAAGGTGTTAAAGAGGAAGAAGGTTGTCCTAGCAATTAAAGACAAGTTACGTGTTGTTCAACCAGTGAGGCGTCACAGGCAGCCAAACACTTTCAACAAGTGAGGCGCCTGTGCGCCTTCAACAAGTGAGGCACAAGCAAGCGCCTTCAGCAAGTGAGGCGTTACAGGCAAGCCAAGCGCCTTCAGCAAGTGAAGCACCACAGGCAAGCCAAGCACCTTCAACAAGTGAGGCACAAGCAAGCGCCTTCAACAAGTGAGGCGTTACAGGCAAGCCAAGCGCCTTCAACAAGTGAGGCGCCACAGGCAAGCCAAGCACCTTCAGCAAGTGAGGCGCAAGCAAGCGCCTTCAACAAGCGTGACGTCACAGGCAAGCCAAGCGGCTTCAATAAGTGAGGCGCAAGCGAGCGCCTTTAACAAGTGAGGTATCACAGGCAAGCCAAGCGCCTTCAACAAGTGAGGCCTCACAGGCAACCCAAACGCCTTCAACCAGTGAGGCTTCAGCAGCTGGCAGTCAAAACTAACTTTGCATAATGAACTGTACAGTAATTTTAAGTGTTAATTTTAGTGTTGTGTTAGTATAGGTTATGTAAATTGTTAAGAATTCTTAACTTCAAGATGTGTGGCATCAATCAAGAAGATGAACACCAACAAGGTAAGTTGAGGTTTCTAGTTGAATATTTAATAATTATATGTGGCAAGGCAATTCAAATTATGTTGTTTGTAGAATAAAAATAGTTGGAAATGGTCACTTTTGGACTCGTAGGTGAAAAAGTACCATTATCCGAAAAATGTGATAATCCAGCTGGGGGTCCTTCCCATATAGTCCGGATGATCGAGTGGAGACAGTACCACCCAAACAGAAAAGGAAGTACAACAACAAAGACACAAGAAGAAATGGAAGGACCACCAGGAAATTTCATACTGCCGCCGAGATGAAGCCCGCAGGTGGGACACTTATCAAGAAAGCCACCTGACCATCATAAAGATGATGATAAACTCGAGTCAAAAATACAATACACTAAGACTCGAGGAGAAGATCAAACTAGCCACGTGACGTTCTGGTCCGATCAGCTGGAAGAGGCGGAGCCGCGGGAAAACCTCCGGATTCGGACACCGAGTTAGCAGCACATGAAACCATGGCTGAGCCCGCCACCATGGAGCCAAGAGGACAACTCTCCCCTGGTAAGCCTCCAAGCAAGTCAGAACCTGGAGCAACAGCTGAACCAGGGGAAAGAGGTACAGGAACCCCCACCTCGACCAGTCCTGCCAAAAGGCATCGACCCCAATGGCCTGGCTGTCGGGAAAGGGCACCACATATTGGGAAAGGCACCGCAACCATGCCAACACAAAGAGGTCCACTTCAGGGCAACCGAATGTCTGGCAAAGCCAACTGAAGGAGTCAGCCAAGACGTTGGACACTCCATGCATACCTGGTTACCTGGTTGATGGGGTTCTGGGAGTTCTTCTACTCCCCAAGCCCGGCCCGAGGCCAGGCTTGACTTGTGAGAGTTTGGTCCACCAGGCTGTTGCTTGGAGCGGCCCGCAGGCCCACATACCCACCACAGCCCGGTTGGTCCGGCACTCCTTGGAGGAATAAATCTAGTTTCCTCTTGAATATGTCCACGGTTGTTCCGGCAATATTTCTTATGATTGCTGGGAGGACGTTGAACAACCGCGGACCTCTTATGTTTATACAGTGTTCTCTGATTGTGCCTATGGCACCTCTGTTCTTCACTGGTTCTATTCTACATGTGAACTGCCAGGAGAGCCAAACCCCGAGAACTCAGATGACGAGTCACCCGAAGAGACCAGCGCCAAAGAGCCAAGGACCGCATCGAACCCCCATGGATCAGACAATGAACCACCAGGGAGCAGTCCGAATGGAGCCGGAGCGTCGATCCGTGGGCGACCCGAAGCCTCTGATGAGCAAACCAGACCGCCGTGAACTCCCACACTGTGCTGTGGGCTCGACGGAAGGACAAACCCCACTGTCCCAGGCTGGCCTGGTGAGCACTGGTCACAAAGCCCCAGCTGAGAGACGATGCGTCTGTGAACACATCGAGTGAGGGCTCGGGTAGGCGCCAAAGCACTGAACTAAAAAAAAACGAAGAGGAAGCCGGCGACGCAGCAGCAGCGGACGCATGGCCCCCGGGGGTCCGAACCCAGCGATCGCGAGAGACGCGGAAGGGACGTCCCCGAAGGAACCAGAACAGTCAACGAAGCCAAACCCGACCCGGCGGGTAGACCATCATCGCGAAGTTCAGGCTCCCACACAGACCCTCGAACAACCGTCGGGTGACCCGGGAGCCCCCAAGGAATAGGCGCAAGCAGGACCACAGCCGCAGGAGAGACTCCGGAGGGAGAGACAAGGAAGCGGTCTGAGAGTCCCACACAAGACCCATTCATGTCCGAACCTGGGAGAGAACCAGATGGGACTTCCTCCAGACCACCAAGAACCCGAACCTGGCAAGCTGGGAAAGAACCAAATCCCTGGCTAGCAGACAACTGGACCAGATGGGAGCCAAAACCAGCCAGTCATCGAGGTAGGCCAACACCCGAACACCTAAGAGACGCAGACGGGCCACTACGACCCGCGTAAGGCATGTAAACACGTGACGTGCCAAGTTCAACCCGAATGGGAGACAACGAAAGCGGTAACCCTGACGCCCCACAACAAACCTGAGCCAGTCCCTGAACCCCAGATGAATCGGGATGTGCCAATAAGCGTCCCGGAGGTCCAGGGACACCATCCAGGCGCCTGGCTTCAACAGGAGTCGAACCTGGGACAGCGTAATAATCTGAAAGGAGGGGCAATGAACCCAGGGGTTCAGACGGGAGAAGTCCAGAATGAACCGCAGATCTGCACAGTCCCGTTTCAGTACTGGGATTAGACGGGAAACCCATCTGAGGGACGTTGTTGATTCGACCACGCCCAAGCAAACCCACTCCAAGATGACTCGACAGAGCGTAGGGGAAGAGGCCTGCCCCCGCCAGCCCCGAACCTCCCAAAGGAGGAGGGGCACCGCAGGCCGAGAGAAACTACCCAAAACGCACACAAATCGTGGGACCAAGCATGAGCAAACAGCGCAAGCCTCCCCCCAATCGCCCTGTCAATGGGGCCAACCGCAAAAAAGCCGGCGCCCCTTACGAGACCCAGAACCTTGCACAGAGTGACTACCACGCCGACCAGATAAAGGCAGGACCAAAGGCGGGACCAAACCCGAAGCTGACAACTGTGACCTACCACAACGAAAGGAACCCCAAGCCCTGGCACGACCATCCCCCCCTTGGACCCCCAGAGAACCAACAGGTCAGACATAGGCCGACAAGTAGCCGAAGCAGTCTGAATATACTGTGCCATGGCAGAATCCTCAAAAAGCAGAGGACAAAAAGGAGAAGTCATCCTAAGAGCCAGGGCCCAGGCCGATTCCAGGGAGGAGGCAAGCACAGCCTGCCAACACCCGAGCCGGGAAGCATAGAAGAAGGAAACTGCATCCTGCAGGATCGGTGCAAACAGCTTCAACAAGGCACCCTACAAACGGGCCGCCGAGCCCAAGGCACCGGACCCCCAAGGACGGCCCCGAGCGCCTCTACATCCTCCTTAAGCCAGTCCAAAGACAGCTCCAGGAGGGAAAGGAAACGCAAGGCCAAAAGGCCACGGGCGCGCATGTCCTCAGTAACCTGCGCAGTCGAGAGGGAGGGAACCTGTACATGGCACTGCACCACGCCCACATCCCAGGGAAGGGCAGGGGCAAACAAGCCCCGCTCAGAGGGTAGAAAACCCCAGATGGGGTCCAATGGGGCCCAAGGCCCCCAAGTCAGCCCCTCTCCTGCCCTGGGATCCTCCTCCGCAGGACCCGGGGCCCGAGTCATCTCCCAAAGTGCCGGCGTCAGAAGACAAAGCCGGCGCAGCCGAGTAAGCGGAACAAAGGGGGGCCCACTGGTCACACCCAGTGACTTCGGTAGGGAGACGAGACTTGAATGCCTCCGTCGCCACACAGGAAGGGGCATCCGCCGAGACTGCCCGAGCTTTAAGACCATCGAAACCCTGCTCCGGCTCAGAAACCCTCAGACACTTCTGGGCTAGAAGCAGGGGGGAAGGGGGACCAGAACGAACCAGAGAAGGGAAAGGATGAGGGTGGGCAGACTAACCCAAGGTCGAAGCGACCCCCACCCCTAAGTCCGGGTCCCTATCAGCAAAACGGGGCAGCCTCAGGGCATCCGGGTGAGCAACCAACCGAGCGCGTTACAACAACCTAAAACACGCATGCAATGCCTGCACCGTCTGAACCCTCATCTGATCATCACTAGACTGGGTAAATTGAGTCACTAGTAAGTAGCAGAACTCACAGGACTCAGGGTCGAAAGTGTCACCGAACCAACAGGCAGCGTGATGGAGGCAAAAACAGTGAGGATCACCTTGAGACAAGAGGACTGAACAACCCTCAAACTCACACGAAGCGGAGGGGGACTCCGGGGTCACATCCATCAGACCCACGCGTCCCCTAGGAGTTTCCCAGGGCCCTGAGCACTTAACTAGACTCACGCCCAGGTAACCCAAGGCAGGGTACTGCTAAAAGACACCGAAAACTACCAAGCAAACACACTAAACCTGAACCCCAGGGACGTGTACACTCACGGGGATCTAGCAGGGGGCACCGCTAGAGAAGCACTGTAATAGGCCAAGCACAGGTGGCAAGAAGCAGGGCAGATCACCCCACAAGGCAAAAAGAAAAAGAAAACCCCACAAGAGGACAGCGTACCCAAAAGGAACAGAGCTGGCCGCTGTAAGTGGCGAAAACAAGCTGCGCAGTACCCTGCGCCCCACCAATGCAAAACTGCCTCTTACCCTAAGGTAAACAAGGGAGACAAAACACCCAAGTACCCAAACGGCGGCCGAAAAACTGAGCAGTAAAACGGCCCAACTGAAGCAGGACCCAAAAAACTTGTGAAAGGTAACCTCTAGCTCCAAGGGCAGTACTTACAGGGCACCTAGGGGAAGGAAACCTAGGCGCATGCACCACACTCGAAGCATAGTGCTGAAATTATCACTGGAGCTAGAGCACACGACCTTAGCCTCTAGCATCAGCCAAAGAACTGACGGGTGGATAGCCGCCGTAGGGGGTCTGGGGCTCCCCCTTACCCCTTCCAGGAGGGGGGTGTTGCACAGACAGCGGCGCAGCGACATGTGACATCATGCTCGTTTGCTCGTTTCTTTTAGGAGAGTTCTATCCACTTGTTTGGCTTTTGGTAGCAATATTTTCACCAGAATAGGAATTTGTTTTGGGATGTTTACCTTTCTGAGTGTCTGACCCGGTCAGTGGCAGACACAGAATGCTTCCAACCACATGGGAGGTTTCTATAGGCCATTGCTCCCCTTGCTTCTCTGAGGGGGCCAGGTTCTGGCTCATGGTCTCCAGTAGGCCCACAGAACTCCATACACATGACTGATGCCAAAGTCTGACATTAGCATAACAGCCTAGTAAGCTCCGGGGAGCCGAAGGGGCTCCCCTAGAAATGAAATTAGTTTAAGAGATAATTGTAACCCAAATTCTATCGTTTAATTTGCATTTTTATACAAATGTTTGCAGACAAAAATTTAAAAGGTAGATAGATGAGAATAAGAGAATGCCCCTTCCTGGGGTATTCTGCCCTAGTAGCTTCTTCCAGCGCACATACTGGCTGTTACAGGATGTATTACCAGGGGCACAATCCCAGTGATCCAAAAACATATTCTGGAGAGCATGAGGGGGTTTTCTAACATTTCTGTATTATAACCGTGTTTTTTTTTTTTTTTTTTTTTTTTTTTTTTTTTTTTTTTTTGCATTAGTCATGTGACTGGTCTGCATTAGTCATGTGACTGGTCTCTGATCTTCACGAACACCATGCCCTGTTGAAGGGATAAAAATAAATGTTGAAAAGGTCCTTGTTCCCGGTGAGTACAGAAGTCATCCAATGCCTAATGTGGTCGTGTTGTACGGGTAATGAAAGCCGCAGGTTAGGGAAGGGAATTTTCAGGGGGAAAGCACCAAGCCATTACATCTATATAGCACATGGAAGGAATTGGATTAAGGATTAGGGATGGGACGGAGGGAAGGAATAGTGCCCAACCACTTGGACGGTTGAGGATTGAACGCCGACCTGCATGAAGTGAGACCGTCGCCCTACTGTCCACCCCAAGTGGTTGGACGAAGTGACCAACATACAGTTGCTCAGAAAATATTCTACTATTTACAGAACAATATACTGTGCATTACCACATCACTGTATATTAAAAATTACTTAATACAAAAAATGAGAAAGATACCCATTACCAGATTAACAAAACTAGAGCAGTCTGTGATAGATCAAATGTGTATTCCCTTTTGAATATGTGAATATTGAATGTGTGAACAAGTACTTTAAGAACCAAGCTATTGGTACAATAATTTTGATAAATCCTGATGTCAGGGACAGGAAGCCTGTACTTCTCTAGGATACAACCCAAAAGAGTTGCCTAACTCTCAGGTACCTATTTACAGTACTGTACTACTAAATGAACAGCGTATCAAGCGAAAGGAAATACAGTACTATATGCTAAAACATTTCTGTCCCACTCAGGAAATGAACCCGGGATCCTAAATTGTGAGTCAAGGATGTGGACCACAGGCAATGTATTCACCTAGTTGTGCTTGTGGGGGTTGAGCTGTGCCCTTTTGGCCCGCCTCTCAACTGTTAATACATCACCGGTTACTGGTTACGCTCTTTGGGTTGATCCAGTTTCCCTTCTTCCCTGTTTACCGGTGTGGGTCTCCCAGGTCATATGCAGGGTTGTTAAAGCTGGCCGGCCTGCGGTCTATCCCCGTGCCTATGAAGTTTCCAAGTTCGATGCTCTTGCTGCCGTTTTTGGCAACATGTCCTGGGATGACATTTAGGCGCGGAAATTTTGGCGGTCGAACAGGGTCCTGGCTGCTCGTTTTCTCGTGGATTTTCCTGGGCCAACTTGGGCCTGTGTCGCTTTGGGTCAGCGTTTGCAGCCAGTTGTCTCGGCTTTGGGTTGAGGAGTGAGCGGCGACCTCCTCCCGGGTAAGTCCCTTTACTTTTCCTCTGTGGGTAGTTAACTCCGGGGAACCGAAGGGGCTTCCCCCAGAAAACCAGCGTTGAATGTAATGAAACGCCATTTTCTGGGTAAGACCTGGAGGCTTCCGGGCATCCCTCCCTTCCCCCCAGACGGCGGTTTTTCGTGTGTTTTGACATCCAGCCTCAGAACTGAAGGGTGGATAGCCGGGTGGGGGTCTGGGGCTTCCCCTTCCCTCTCCCGGGGAGGAGGAAGCTGCGCAGACAGCAGCGAGGCGATGTGCGATGTCATTCTTGTTTGCCCGTTTCTTTTTGGGGAGTTCTATCCACTTGTGCGGCTTTTGGCAGTAATTTTCACCAGAATAGGGGTTTGTTTTGAGATGCTTACCTTTCTGGGTGCCTGACCCGGTCAATGGCAGACATAGAATGCTTCCAACCACACGGGGGTTTCTATAGGCCATTGCTCCCCATGCATCTCTGAGGGGGCCAGATTCTGGCTCGTGGTCCCTGGTAGGCCCCACAGAACTCCATACACATGACTGATGCCAAAGTCTGACATTAGCATAGCAGCCTGGATAAGCTCGGGGAAGCCGAAGGGGCTCTCCCCCAGAAAAGTAAGTAATATATATCATGCCATGGGTCCCCAAAATAATCTGTGGTAAAGTTCAACCTAAGAAAATAGTTGTGATTAGAGGACATCCCTTCCTCATTAAGAAAATGTGTGCAGTATGAGAAGAACTGCAAGTTTTGCTGAAACGACCCATATAAGCTGCAGTAGGCCGTTACATTAACCTTTTTAATGACTATGTGATGTCTCACTACAGACGAGTGTTAAAACGTAAGGAAAAACAAGTGTCTGTAGACAGGTTCTTAGCGAGACAAACAAGCAGTGAGCCATAACCAGGTCCTAGTGGTATGTCTGTAAAATGAGGGAGAGAGAGTACCCCAGAAATGTCATCGCTGCCTGAAGTTATAATGGAAGAGGACTCCCCTTTAAACACTAACATCTCCCCTCCCCCCCCCCCCTCCTTACCGTCTTCCATACGCCAACACGAGTCCTCAATAAAAGAATGATATATTGCAGTACATTTGAGTAGTATTTTGTATAAAATGTATTTTTAAGATAATATTTTTGGGTGTGAGTGAATGGATGAACATTCAATTTACATAATTTCTTATGGGAAAATTTGTTTCCGTTTACAAATTTTTGGTTTACGAACTGCTTGGGATTAAATTCGTAAACGAAGGTACCACTAAACTTCAAACGTCCCTACATTCCCCAGAATCGAGCAGCCTCCCATCAACCAATTAACACTATCGGTCACCGGACAGGTGCGAGGTCAACTTAGGGGTCATGCACCGAGCGTGCGGGCGAGCGAGCGGTGACACCTAAATGTGTATTCTCGTTTCAGCTGTCTCACCTTAATTCTCATGCTACGTCGCTCATTTTGGTATCATTGTGTTCGCAATTAAATTCCCTACAGGTGTGTATAAATATAATGTACAAAAGCCTGGCGTGACTCCCAACAGCAAAGCCTAAAGTCTGCAAAAGTTACCCGTGAGCGCACAAAATCAGTAAAATGTGCATACTCGTTCCATTTTTCTCACCTTAATTCTCGTCCTACGTTGCTCGTTTTGATATCATTGTGTTCGCAATTAAATTCTCTACAGATGTGTATGAATATAATGTACAAAAGTTTGGAGTGCCTCCCCGCAGAAAATCCTAAAGTTACCCGTGAACGAGCACCAATTCGTACACTGCAACCTAATGTGTATACTCGTTCAGTTTGATAACATCAATTTTCGTGTTACGTCTTTCATTTTGGTATCAAATTGTTCGCGACGTAAAGGCGCACATTTTAAAACTACTCCCAACATAATAGCATAATAAATAGAATTTTAACAAATATTTTAAAATTTTGACCAAAAGCCTATTTATAATTATATAAGTGTTCGGACATCAAGTTTCATGTTACATCTTTCATTTTGGTATCAAATTGTGCGCATTCTAAAGGCACTTATTTTGATACTATCCCGAGGTCGATTGGATAAAAAATGAATTTTATACAAATATTTTTTGTAGTGGACGCAAGTCCGGTCCAAAGTTAGGACTCGGGAGAAAAATAATGGACGCGAGTCCGGTCCAAAGTTACCGATAGTGTTAATGAACAGCCTTGATCTAAACCAAGTCAAGTGGATGGGAATATAAGGCCTATGAACTACAGCATCACCAGCATTCTTAACACAGCTCAGCCAAAAGCAACATTTCTTATCTGCCTCACCTAGCTGTACAACCACATGCACTTGGTTACAGCCACCACCAGTCGCCATATCTACCACCTGCACTCTACAGGTAACGCTTTATGGTGCGTTGTCAAGACACTGCCATACCAAATATAAATCTAGTTACCAGACTGTGTTTATTGTCCAAACCTGTCATAACTTTAAAATTCAATGTAATCAGCTTTATGAATATGACATATATACTGTACTGTATATGTTCCAACTGTGGCTAACACTCTGCCCCAACATGTAGCCAACCACCTGTCCCGGAGGGTGGCCGATTCATTGCCCTGGCCATACACCAACAACCACCACACTATGTGCAGTGGTTTGTTCGAGCACTGATCTCATATTGCCGGTAGTAATTACCTAAGTGTAGTTACAGGATGAGAGCTACGCTCGTGGTGTCCCGTCTTCCCAGCACTCTTTGTCATATAACGCTTTGAAAGTGTGAAAGGAGTGGTGTATCGGCATGTTTTGGGGGCTTTTCAAATTCATTTGGAGATACGTACAGTAATATACCCATTTGTAGTGGATGGCATTCAGTGCTTGGGTCACCGTGGCAATGGCATTCAATAATGTTATTTTTACCCATAAAGATTTTACCAATGTTTGGAACAGAAAGCCTGTTAGGCTTATCGAGTTATTTCCCCCCCCACTTCCTCTCTCTGTTGACCAACAACTGACCTCTCCCAGGATGCAACCCACAACAGTTGCTTTAACTCCTGGGTACATTTTCTAATGCTAGGTGAACAGAGGCCTCAGGTGCAAAGAAAAATGCCCAAACGTTTCACCATACCCAGGAACTGAACTCGGGGTCCCGATTGGTTGTGAGCAGATCGCAATAACAAATGTGCTACAGGTCACCTCTCTAGGTATCTACTCCTGTCATTCTACAATTTAAGGACCGTACACCATGTTTTCTCCCTGAAAACAAAGAGAAAATAAATAAATTACTCCCCCAGCCCATTATATTTGACAACTAAAAAATTATTTTTCTTTTGATTTTAATAAGAAACTAGAAAAGTCAAATTTTGATTCCAACCATTTGGAATCAAAATGGTTGGAATCCATTCCAAAATAGAATTACATTCTATTTTGGTAGTCTTCGCAAGACCAAAGCCAAATGCCAACGGGCACATAAATTCTCAGCAACCAAGGAAGCCAAAAGGGTAGGAGAACCTGCATGTGCAGCTTCACAAGGCCAACATCCCGAGAGAGCACAGGGGCGAGCAATCAACCAATAAGGTGCTCAAACTTTAGGTGGTAAACTTGCAGAACGGTAGAAGTTTCTCGCCACTCAAGTGTGCGGGTCCGACAGAACCCATGCGATGCCCCCAACAAAAAGAATACGAAGTCTACCAGCCAAGAAGACTTTTGAACCTCCAAATGCACCCAATACGGGTAAGAACCAAACTCAAATAAGGACAGATTTATTATGAGGACAGAATCCGGGTCTTGCAGGAGGTATGCAGCAAGAGCCTCCCAAACCTTCCCAAGGGCAGATACAAGAGGCAAAAAACCAGCGGAAGGATGGGGGGAGGGGGGGCGAGGAACCCAAGGGAGCTCGCAACCGAACCAGGGGAGCAAGGACCCCAAATCATAATCAGACAGAGAAGTGGGGTAAGAAACCCCTCCCCGTACAACAACAAGCCCCGCGAAGAGGGCACTAACACCCAAGCGGGGTCAAAGGAGGCCCAAGTCCCCCAGGTTAACTCCTCCCCAGCCCCGGGATCCCGCAAGTCAGGACCCGGAGCAGAGCCGTCCTCCATGCCCTCCACCGCTGAAGAAAAGGCAGAATCCAAGTGAAAGGCTGAAAAGAAGGGGGTCTGCTGGTGGGACCCAGAAGCCTCGGTAGGAGGAACCAGCTCGAATGCCCTTGTCCCCAACCTGAATGGGGCAGCCCCCAAAGCTGCCAGTCTCATTACCAACCAAACCCTGACTAGACTTCGCAACCCTCAGACATTTGGGTGCAGGATGCAGGGGGAGGGGGAGCAAGGTGAATAACAGGGGAAGGACCAAAGAGCGTGGACTGAACCAAAGTTGAAGCGACTAACGCTCCCCAGTTACACTCCACTGTAACATATTTCAAATGTACAGAATATTGTTTAAATAAAAATTATTGTGTCAAATTGGTTCAAAATATCAGGAAAATAAAAAGCATTCAATAACTATCTTTGATTGCCATAGAAATGATTAAGAAACAAATGAAATGAAAGAAATGATTTGCAACAAACCTCTAACCCAGGTCCGGGTCCCTATAGCCAAAGTGGAGCAGCCGCAGGGCATTCGAGTGGGAAACCAACCTAGCGCGTTGCAGCAACCTGAACCTAGCATGCAACATGGATGCTAGGTTCCTAACCGCAATGTCATCAGAATAATACTGGAGAATAAGCAGAGAACATGACTCGCAAGACTCTGGGTCAAAGGTGTCGTTGACCCAACAGGCAGCATGATGGAGGCAAAAGAGGTGACTGTCACCCTGAGACAAGAGCACACAGCAACCTTCAAACCCACATGAGGTGGGCTGGAATTTTGAAGACGCATCCATAGGTCCACCGAGCCCTGACAGGGTTTTCCAGAGCCCGTAGGATGACTGCTATGGGAAGCCCGGGCAAGGTGTTGCTAACCGGTTAAGACTCAAACTAACAACGGGGAGATCAAAACACTAAAACCCCTGCATAGTGTACAATCACAGGAGCCTAGCAGAGGGCCACCAAAATATTAGAAGTGGAACTATAGACACACAAGGCAGACCCCCACCAGACAAGAAAATAAAAAAGTACAACGTCCCCAGAGGAAACAGGAACTGGCCGCCACGTAGGTAGGCAGGATGCACAACACCTTGACGCCCCAACCAGCACGATTCCACTCCCTAGCCAAGGCCAAACAAGGGGCCATGAAACCCCAGAAGGCCCCCAAGGGCAGGATAAATGCCGAGCAGCAAAAACCCCTATGGAAATGGCGTTCTGAACACACCAGGGAAGGGAAACCTAACACGCAAGGGCAGTACTAACAGGGCGCCTAGGGAAGGATGCCCCTAAGTGCTTGCAGCCCCATACAGATGAGGACACCTGGCCACCACACACAACACTGCAGAGGTTGCCACGAAGGCAAAACCCCGCCTTTGGAAATTGAGGCCAGAGAAGACATCCGCCCTGGACCACATTAGCTAACAAACTAGAGTGCTGGGTAGCCGCTGCGGGGAGGGGAAGGCTGCACGGATGAGTGGCATGGCAGTGGAGTGTGACGTTTGCTTGTTTCCTTGGGATTGGAGGGAGTTCTGACTCTCTTTTTGGTTTTTCAGTGTACTTTTCTTACCATGTGGGGTTTGTTACTCCTACCTTTCTGGGTGCCAAACCCTGGTCGATGGCAGATAAGGAAAAATCCCAATCACAGGGGGGGAGGGGGAGTTCCAGGGCCATTGCTTCCTGAAACCTTTCTGAGGGGGGCCAGGTTCTGGCTCGTGGTCCCAGTAGGCTGAACTCCATAGACTGATGCCTTGCTCTAATATATCACACATTAACTCAGGGAGCCGAAGGGGCTCCCACAGAAAATGCAGCTCAAGGTCTCCTTCCGATAGTGGACACTTACACTTACCTGTCAGAAAACATGAGGCATCTGAAAGAACAAGGAGCAAGAAAGAGCAAGGAACCAAGTTGAATGAATAACCCGTCAATTTAACTGAATCGCCTTCTGCAGAGATGGGAATGAAGCTCCACTGCCTCTGTAACGACGACCTGACTGCCACCTGGTGGCTGTCAAGTAATAGTTCTATCAGTAGTTAGCAAAACAATAATTGCCTTTTCTTACAATTTCCAGTCTGGCTTGTAGGAGTCATGTGGTGTCTCTCAACCCCATGTGGTGAGACAGTTTGATCAATTGTCACAAGGGAGGATCCTGTAGCCAATGGTTTACATCCTCAGCTCATAGCTAAGGGGCCTGGATTCAAATCCCATTTTACTAACAGTGTTTAAAATGTAGACACTACCTGTATATTAGGGAAAACTTCAGTGTCTGCCAGCACACAGCAAAATCCTTAAATCTCCAATTCTCAGAATCATCAAAGAGTTGAAGAAGAGTTGTCAAATCTTGTAAATACCCAGAGGCTATATACCAGCTTCCTGAAAATATAATGTATATTTTGTATTAATTTTAAAACTGAAATCATTCAAATTAAAAAATTATAAAATTCAGAGAGAATATAACTTTATAATAGGGAAGGAAATTTAGTTCACCCCAACATACTTGGCTCTCTGCAGGTCATATAGTTTTGGACAAATCAGGATGGAGCATATTCCACTTTGAAGCCCTTGAGCCTAGGCTACAAACAACCCATACATTGTGCTGCTATACTTCAAAGATTTTGACTATCATTCATGGTAAGAATTAGCCTTAACCCCTGTACTGTGCAAAACGCCTTTAGGCGCTCTGAGAGTTGTGCTATTTTTTTTTAATTAGGCTATATTTTAATGTTTTTAATGTTTTCATTACTCTGTGTTTTTAAATGAAAATAGTTGAGTTTGGAAACATTTTTACATTAAATTTACCTGAATATTTATGTAAACAACAAGAATATGTCCTTGACAATTGCCCCAAGAAGTTTTTGCCGAAACCAAGTGTGCAGTGCAGGGGTTAAGTTACCAAACGTACCAATACCTGTACTTTTTTCTTCAAAATAATATTCTAAAAAGAACTTAGCATTTATAGATTTAGTCCATTATTAGGGGGAAAATCTTGTATAGTATTTAGCAGTCAAGGGGGCTCAAAATGACACCTGCATGAGAAAATTAATGTATAAAATGGATCATTTTAATAGACTTCAGACAGAAGACATCATAATACTACAGGATTTTTTATCTGACAAACCTGCAAGGAAATGTAACACTGGTTTCCCACTTCCTTGCTGGAGGAGGTAGATGACCAATTATATTTGTCATGAATAACAGTGGCATTATATAATGTATATTTTGTGTACCATTTAACACTCCACTGTAACATATTTCAAATGTACAGAATATTGTTTAAATAAAAATTATTGTGTCAAACTGGTTCAAAATATCAGGAAAATAAAAAGCATTCAATACCTTTCTTTGACTGCCATAGAAACGATTAAGAAAAGTAACCTTTACTGCCAACCTTTACGTTAATGTAATTTGCAACAAACCTCTAGCATCAAATGTTACGAAATGATTTTTCTGGCAGACCCCTCTGTAGCTCCCTGAACTGGTCCATGAAAGCCACGTGGAAATCCACCAGACTTACCGGAAACCAGGATCAGGCTGGCCGAGACCTTACGTATCCTGGGCTGCCAACTCGTGATGGACAGGTGCATCACAGCCAGGGTACTTATCCTGAGGCAATGATTGTTTACCTAGGGGTGCCTAATTTCTTTCAAGCAGTTGCTTTTTTTTTTTTTTTTTTTTTTTTTTTTGCACAAATATATGCTTTCTGCTTGGCTTTCCCTATTTTCTGGTTGATCTCTGATCCTGTGTTCTCCTACCCTCATACAGTGAGCTAGATTCTGGTCCTGGCTCCTGGTTGGTGACAGATGGGCCTCGGAGCCCAGGTTAGCTAGACCAATGTTTGGTGATACCAGTTCACCCCAGGGAGCTACCGAGTGGTCACTCGTGGGAAAAAAACCAGCGTTGAATGTAATGAAATGCCATTTTCTGGGCGAGTCCCGGAGGCTCCCTGGAGCTATCCAGGCTGAATGGATATGTACAACTTTCTGGCATCAGTCAATGCATGGAGTTCTTGCCTACCGGGGACCACGAGCCAGAACCTGGCCCCCCTCAGAGAGGCACGAGGAGCAATGGCCTATAGAACCCCCCACCTTATGATTGAGAGCATTCTATGTCTGCCATTGACCGGGATTGGCACGCAGAAAGGTAGGCGCCCCAAAACAAACCCCTATTCTGGGAAACTATTGCGACCGAAGACCGAACTGGTGGACAGAACTCCCAAAACGAAAATTAGCAAACAAGCATGACTTCATCATGTCGCCGCGCCGCTGTCTGCGCAACCCCCCTTCCTCCCCGGGAGGGGGAAGAGGGGAGCATCAGACCCCACCGTCGGTGACCCAACCATTAGTTCTTAGGCTGGATGTCAAAACGCGAAAACACCGCCGACCGGAGGGAGGGAGGGATGCCGGGGAGCCTACAGGACTCACCCAGAAATTGGTGTTTCATTACATTCAACGCTGGTTTTCTGGGGGGAGCCTCGTCGGCTCCCCGGAGTTAACTACCCAAAGATAAGGAAAAACAGGGACTTACCCAGGCAACGGTCTGTCCTCACTCCTCAACGTGAAGTTGAGACAATATGCTGCAACCGCCGACCCAAAGCAACACAGGCCCAACCAGGCCCAGGAACATACACTAGGTAGCGAGCGGCCAGGACCCTGTTCAATCTCCAAAACCCCGGGCCCGAATGTCCACCCAAGACATGTTGCCAAAGACGGCAGCCAAAGCAGTAAATTTAAGAAAGTCGTGGGCCCGGGTAAAAACCGCAGGCTGGCTACACTTAACACTTTCTGCGGATGAGGACTCCTCCTGGCGTCCTGTTTCGCCTACCAGCTCCCGCATGGTGGACATAAATTTATGTCCTCTTTTAAAATATTTGTATAAAATTCAATTTTAATCCGATTTACTTTGGGTTTGTTTCAAACTGCGCGCCATGAGGCTCTCTTTCTCACCACTAGGCTGCATGGTACAATAAGTTCATGAAAGGTGTGGACCACTTCGATCAAATGGTATTACCATTTTACCCGGAAAACTCACAAGTGGACCTAAAAGATAACGTTTTATTTCCTGCAAATGGCTTTGCATAATGCCTTTATTTTGTACAAATACAACACAACTGATCAAAAAAAGCTAACATTGCTACAGTTCCACAAGGTGGCAAATTGGGCCCTATTGTGCTGGGACCCGGAAGATTTGCCTCAAACAGCAACAGTATCTCAACACTTGCGGCACGCTCCAGACATAAATGATGACACAGGTCCTGCCTATGCTGACACCATGCAAACTCCTGGACCATCTGGTGTGAGGCGGCCCTTGTTCACTTCAACACCTCAAGCTGAAGCAGCAACCGAATCAGAACCCGAGATGTCTGGCACACTGCCATTTGACGAGACGGTTTTGTCAGACGACTCTGACTCAAATGTTGAACCTCCAGCGATTCAGTTGATTCTGAAAATCGCATGAACTACAAACTGAAACGAGTATTTTGATACCAGAATGAACACTGTATCACATAAACTGCCATAAGTAGACTCGAACCTTCATAGATTTTTTTTTGGGTGTAGAGTGTGTCCCAAACGGGTTGTAGATGGGTGACTTTATCCGTTTATACTGGTAATGTATTTTGTATTTTGATACCAGAATGAACACTATCACATAAACTGCCATAAGTAGACTCGAACCTTCATAGATTTTTTTTTGGGTGTAGCGTGTGTCTGCACGAGTGTCCCAAACGGGTTGCAGGTGGGTGACTTTAGCCGTTTATACTGGTAATGCTTCCCCCATATCATGTATTATATGCATATGTCTGTTTAGGGAATTTTATTCCGATCAATGTACAACCAAAAATAACTGTGTGCAACAAGTATAAACTTGACAAACATAACAAAAGTAAAAACATTTCGTGTGTGTTTGACGCTCACTGATATGTTCCAGCGTTGTTTTATATTTGGCGCTATTCTATCTTACGCTTTGTTGATCTTTTTTACCTACGGGCTCATAGAACATTCTATTGCGAACACATTGACACAAAAATGAATGACGTACATACAATAATAATGTCAGGAGAGTGAAATAAGTATAAACTTTCAAAGCGCCGTATCGCACATGTGTCGTCCCGTCACCGATACCAGGTAACAATTTCACCACTTCCCACACTCTTGCGGGTGGGCCGCAATCATTATTCTACGTTTATATTCATATCACCGTGTTGGGAATTTCATTGCGAGTCCATTGATACCAAAATTAGCGCTGTAGGACAAGTGTGGAGGTGATAACAATCCCAAGAGTAAAAACATTTTGTTGCTGTTAGGTGCTCACGGCGAGTCATCTTCATAGTTATTTATTTGGTGCTGGTATCCCTATACGTTTTGTGACTTTTTTTACTGATGTTCTTCTAGAGAATTTTATTGCGAACACGTTGGTACCAAAATGAAATACGTAGCTCGAGAACTAAGGTCAGTAGAGTAAAAAGAGTATACACATTTTTGTTTTTACGCTTACGCGGCAAAAACGCCGCGCGCACATACCGCTTTTTTTTTTACCAAACCAAGGGAGCGCGAAAGTGTTAATAACCCTGCGGACAACCTGAGAGACCCAAGCCCGGAAACAGGGAAGAAGGGAAACCGGATCAACCCAAAGCGCATCCCCGGTAACAGAAGCCATGGTGCGCAAATAACGGGGGCGAGCCGCAACCGAACACAACACATGATGCACCCCCGGCCTGACCACCCAAGCATCAACAACCCACAGCCCCCTCCGGAATGCAGCCGTCTCATTCTTCGCCAGAAAAGAGGGAGACAGCTGCAAGCGAACAAAACGACCACCAGGACCGAAAGAGCAGAAACCTCGGCGCCTGAGGAGAGCATGAAGCTCCCCAACCCAACCCCCCCGAGGCCAATGCCAACAGGAAAAAAAGAGCCTTAGAAAAACAATCCCGAACGGAAGGGGCCACAACAAACCGAGGCAAAGAGAGAAACGAGAGCACGTGGTCCAAGGACCAAGACGACTCAGGCGACGCATGAGCAGGCCGGAGGTGAAACAACACACGAGACAACTTGCGAAATAGGGCAGAAGTAACATCAACACCAAAAGCAAGCTGAAGCGGCTCCGCCAACACCGCACGATACGAAGTGACAGTATTCGGCATAAGATGATGGTCCTGAAACAACCAAGAGAGAAAGGGGAGAACAACCCTATCAGAGACCGAAGAACACCGACGCAATGATAGGAAAAACCAGAAGGACCGCCAGGAAACCTCATACTGCCACTGAGACGAAGCACGCAGGTGGGAGACCAACAATGAAGCCACCTGCGCACCTTACAAGGAATGGTAAACCCGAGTCAAAAACACCAGACGCGTCTCAACATATTAAACAACATACCACAGTGATTGCCATCCGACTTTTGTGCTTTAAGGAAATAACAAGTGAATTTCGTGTGGAGTCCACCTCGTGGTGCCAGAACCCACCCCATAGACCCACGTCCGGTGTGCCCACGGTGTGTGTGTGCTAACTAGCAAATTGGTTTCCAACAAGTGTAATAGAGGGAATGTGGATCGAGAAATAGTAATAGAGAAAGTGACTACCACTGAAAGTCGGAAATAAAGCAGAAAATCCCTTATGGTAATACAGACAAATTAATATCAGTGTTATAACTCAAGTAACTGGCAACTGACAGATCCAGCCGGCGGCCTGGGACAACGTGTCAACTGTACAGCCTCTGGGACCCCTCATCCTCGACCATGCGATAAGTACTCCCCATACAGTAGAACAAATAAACATATATTATTACAAATATACGGTATACATATAATATTAAAAACATATAGATATATACAACAAAACAAGGCAAAATGGGAGTAAACAAACAAATTTGCAGCCACTGTAACAACTCCTTAAAGTCGAAGGCAACGGGAATTGAATGTTATATCTGTAGGAATAGATTTCATTCGGCTTGTATAGGAGTGAGTAACACCACGGGACTGAGAGCTGGCCACTTGCTCTGGGTGTGAAAAAATGACCTGCCAGCTTGGAATATCCTAAAAAACCTTCTAGATAACATGACGCATGAACAGAAAACATCGTTCATTGAAAGCCTACCAGCCATCCAGAAAGAGTGGGAAAGGAACAACAATAATTCTAATATACCAGGGGCGGAGGCTATAGTCAGGGATGAAACTGAAGCAGAAAGTTAGGAAGTTGTAAACTCTGACTCAGTAGGCCCGGATGCAGATGACAGTAAACTAGGAAGTGTAACAGACAGCACTGACAGCTCGATACGTACAGACACTACGACGGTTCCCGATAGAGCGAGTCAGACCAGAAGGACAGACATGCAAATTTTATGCAAAGGGCATATGCAGACATAGATATGCTGGTAATAAGAAAGGATTAGAATGCAGTTACCAACATCCCAAATTTTTTTTAAATATGCTTAGGAAAGGTGAATGTCGATTTGGATCAATATGTAGGTTTTTTCATCCTGATATGTGCCAAACCTCACTGGAGGACAGAAAATGCTATGACCTCAGCTGCCCATATTTTCACATGAAAGGCACAGAACACTACATAAAGAGTGACAAGCAGGATAATGAATTTGGAGGACACTCGATAAATTTTTTATACCAAACCGAAAGAGAATTCAAAAGGAGGAGCATAGAGAGTGTATGGAACTGGATGCCAAACCCACTTGCATTCCAGAATTACAGATACAATTACACACCGAAAGGTAACTACAACTACGACAGACAACTGCCCTACAACAATCAGTACTGGCCAGAACAAACTCAGTATGTCCACGCATAAAGGGCTTGCAGAAAAAGTCTCCCAGTCAAACTATCACTAATAGAGTAACCTCATTCATCTTTGCCAACATACAAGGACTAAAAACAAGAACAAACAATAAAGTACAGTTCATAAATGGCCTCCTCACAGAGTCAAATGCAGTATTTTGAGCGTTCACAGAAACCCATGCAGGGGAATTCTTAGACAGTGAGATCTGGATTCCAGGATATAACCTATACAGGTGTGATAGGAAAATTAGGTCACATGAAGGAGTGGGTCTGTATATTAGGGAAGACCTTGTATGCTCGGAGCTCCTTAACGTTACAAATGAGGTGGTAGAGGTACTGGGATTAAAAATAAGAGAAAATAAACTTAGTGATTATTCTAATACAGTATACAAACCGCCAGATGCAACGGCCGAAAAATTCACAGAACAGATAAACAAAATAGAGAATAGCCTTCATAATTTGGAGAACCCGATACCTGATATTATCTTCCTAGGTGACTTCAACTTGCCTCGTCTCAGATGGAGAATAGTAAACAATAATATTATACAGTGGTACCTCGGAATGCGAGTGTCCCTGTATGCGAGTTTTTCGGAAGACGAGCAGGATTTACTCCAAAAATATGTCTCGGAAGGCGAGGGTTACCTCGGGACACGAGTTTGTTGATACGTGTACAGACCGACTGGCGCATGGTGGCATGGCGATCGCGCCTCAGTTTACCAGTGTCTCGTGTCCAGTGACTATCCCACCTGAATTCTTCACAAGGATTTACAGTTTTTTATCGTTTTTTTGGCCATTTGAGCATAAAAGTTGTCATTATATATCTTGCCATGGGTCTCAAGAAAGCCATTGGTAAGGTTCAACCTAAGAAAATAGCTGTGAGTAGAGGCAGTAGAGGATGTCCCTTCTTGATTAAGAAAATGTGTGAAGTATGGGAAGAACTGCAAAGTTTTGTTGAAAAAACTCACCCAGATAAAGCTGTAGCAGGCCGTTGCATTGACCTTTTAAATGATAATGTGATGTCTTACTACAGACAAGTGTTAAAATGTAGGGAAAAACAAGTGTCATTAGACAAATTCTTAGTAGCAAGTCCTAGTGGTATGCAGGCAAAATGTGCCAGAGTGTGCATACCAGTGAAGTCCTCACTGCCTGATGTGATAATGGAAGGGGACTCCCCTTCCAAACAGTAACTCCTCTCTTCCTCCCACCTCCTCACCATCTTCCATACGCCTACAGTATTCAACAGCAAGGTAAGTAATAACTTGAACATAGTTTTGTAGGTTTATTTAGATGAATTAGGTATAAAAATTTAGTTTGATGTGGGGTTTTTGGGGTAGTCAGGAACGGATTAATTCATTTCCCTTTATTTCTTATGGGGAAATTAGCTTCGGAATGCGAGTTTTCGGAATACGAGGCGTCTCCAGGAACCAATTAAACTCTTAAACTGAGGTATGCCTGTACCAGGAAATCTATCGGGACCTAACCAACCACAGATTAGAAAACTACTTAGATTCTGTGACAAATTTTTACTCAACCAGCAGATATCGGAGCCAACGAGAAATGAAAATATTCTACATATAGTCTTTACAAACAATGAAGACATTATCAGGGACATTATGATATCAGATACCGTAACCCGGCAATTATCCGGGATTCAAACATCCGGAAAATGCCCTTATACAGCCAAAATCGTGATCGGATAAAGTTATCACAATATCCGGCCAAAATGGCCACAGAAACCGGATAAAAGCTGGTTTGGCCGGATGAAAATTCGGTCATACCGTATTAATCCCGTCTGTGGCTCTAGAAGCATGGTGGAGGAGGGGGTGGGGTGGGTGGGTGGTGTCGGGAGGGTAGGAGAGGAGCGTCGGGAGGGACCACCTGGGTACAGGAATTACAATTTTAGAACAATTAATCATAGCCAAAAACAAATGAAATAAGTACTAGTAATTATGTAACAACAAATAAATAAGTTTCCTAAAAGCAATGTGCACAGGCTGAAGTTTCCTTAAAAAATATTTTTTTCCTCCTTGCGGCCTACGTAACGTGCTATAACTGCCCCACCCCAAGTGGATCCGTCCAACACTGGTCAACCCATGTGCGTCTGTCCCCTCGTGTTATACACAGTGCTGCGCCATTAGTGAAATATTTTTTTAAATAACTTTTATTTTCATAGTAACTTTGAACATTTTTGGCCAAGACTATGTCTGGTAGCAGCATCAATCGTTCTGGAGGTGTTAAGAGGAAGAAGGTTGTCCTAACAATTAAAGGCAAGTTACTATTATACACCTCAACCAGTGCCGCGTCACAGTGCTGCGCCATTAGTGAAATATTTTTTAAATAACTTTTATTTTCATAGTAACTTTAAACATTTTTGGCCAAGACTATGTCTGGTAGCAGCATAAATCATTCTGGAGGTGTTAAGAGGAAGAAGGTTGTCCTAGCAATTAAAGACAAGTTACGTGTTGTTCAACCAGTGAGGAGTCACAGGCAGCCAAACACTTTCAACAAGTGAGGCGCCACAGGCAAGCCAAGCGCCTTCAGCAAGTGAGGCGCCACAGGCAAGCCAAGCGCCTTCAACAAGTGAGGCGCCACAGGCAAGCCTCACTTGCCTTCAACAAGTGAGACGTCACAGGCAAGCCAAATGCCTTCAACAAGTGAGGCTTCACAGGCAAGCCAAGCGCCTTCAACAAGTGAGGCATCACAGGCATGCCAAGCGCCTTCAACAAGTGAGGGCATGCAAGCGCTGCAACAAGTGAGGGCATGCAAGTGCTTCAACAAGTGAGGCGCAAGCAAGCACCTTCAACAAGTGAGGCCTCACAGGCAACCCAAACGCCTTCAACCAGTGAGGCTTCAGCAGCTGGCAGTCAAAACTAACTTTGCATAATGAACCGTACAGTAATTTTAAGTGTTAATTTTAGTGTTGTGTTAGTATAGGTTACGTAAATTTTTAAGAATTCTTAACTTTAAGATGTGTGGCATCAATCAAGAAGACGAACACCAACAAGGTAAGTTGAGGTTTCTAGTTGAATATTTAATAATTATATGTGGCAAGGCAATTCAAATTATGTTGTTTGTAGTACTGTATAAAAATAGTTGGAAATGGTCATTTTGGACTTGTAGGTGAAAAAGTACCATTATCCAAAAAATGTGATAATCCGGCTGGGGGTCCTTCCCATATAATCCGGATGATCGAGTGGAGACAGTACCACATACTCAGATCACAAGCTCATTCAAGTGAAAACGACCACCAATACTCAGAATAGACCTAAAACGTTGACGAAGCGAGAGGGGTTATTCAGTAAATTCAATTTTAATAATAAAAGGATAGACTGGGAGAAAATAAATATGGAACTTACAAACATTCCATGGGAAACTGTTCTAAGTAATACAAGTCCTACAGAAGGAATAGAAAAACTGACTTTGGAAGCGTACCAAGTCTGTCTGAAACATGTTCCTTTGAGGAAAGCCAGAAACAGATCCAACGTAGAAAGAGAACGCAGATGACACTATAAATGAAGGAAAAAAATAACGGAAATGCTTATGCAGACACGAATTTCCCGTCAAAGAAGGAATAATTTAAATAGGGACATTGAAGAAATCGAGCGGAAGTTGAAACACTCATATCAAACTGAAGAAAGGCAGTTAGAACAGAAAGCAATTCAGGTGTGAGATTTTTATTTTCTTGACAGGTTATCAAAGAAATTGAGTCCTATGGATGTTACGTTAATCGTAACTACCTCGCAAGAGAGGCAGACCTTAAACAGCAAGAGCTGCCAGTGGCAGATATTTAATCTTAAAGCCTAAGATCATAGGACCGTGGGAGCAAACCGCCAGGCGAAACCACTCGGGTAACACCTGTCACTTAGGTCGCTGGCTCCTTCTAGTTAACAAACTAATAAAGGGTAGCCGACGGATTCTCACCTCTTATTTATAGAAGTGTGGTGCTGTGCAATGGACTCGAGCTTTAGATACAGACTTAATATGAACATAAGCAGGCAAAGCGTTGCAGAACATGAAATGTGGGACAATAATATTGGAAGGTTTGACGTAAACGACCGTTTCTATAACAAAACAATTTATTCACAAAAACAAGAACTAAAACTACTACACATTCAATTTACGTTACTTTACTGTCACTCCAGTGGCACATTAAAGAACAGCTAATCAACAGCCTGATGGACCCACGGTCTCCTTATCCCGTCGTCGCTGACTGAACATTGACACTAACTGAACAAAGTGGTGCCCACTGGTGACGCAAGCTTGCAATCAATATTGTCACGGCTTCACGGTGACCAATACTATAATCACAAAAACTTGACTGGCGCTCGCTGCCCACAACGAGGTACCAAGTAACAAGGCGGTTAATCCAAGAATGATAACCCCTTATAAACAATCTTACGTTAACACTTGTCTCTCAGGACAACAAACAAAAGTTACTCTAATTGAATTTAAACAATTACGTTAATACACACGTGTCACAACGACACTTAAATGGCACCAATAACTCGTAAGTCAATTAATTACATCAACTTGAAAGTCAAGCATTCGGTGAGTAATTCCCAATTAATTACTGAATACAACAGCCTCTTAATTCAGACGAGTATTGATAAAGCCTACTGTCTCTCAACTGACAGTTCACTTCCGGTCTTACGACAAGATTACCTTAACGAGGGTAGACTACTGTACCACACACAATGTTCCAATACTCCGTGTAAACAACAACATCAACACCTGGTGAATTCACTAAGTGGCGATTACTAATTATCTTTAATTAGCTACGAGTGCTTAATCACCCTGTCCGCAGACAGAGCTGATCAGTCCAACGAATTACAACAGCTAATTACAGCGCAATTGACTCCGATCATACAGACCGTCAACCCCTTACGTTAATTATTCAATTAACGACAGCTCGTTAACTCGTTAACACTACGATAGTCTTTACTTGACAATTCCTCCACTGCGTGAACTTCACTGTGACAGTTGCCTTTACACGTCCCTACGTTAATCACAACAATGTTCAACGAACAAGTGACCTCGTTAAGTAAATCGTGACCCCCGGTGACGTTAACTGACTTTAATTCTCACGGAATCCTTCACAGTACACAACGCCTTCCACCAAGGTCAAACTTGTCTACGGTTTACACACGGTACAACACAGTACATCACAGTACAACACAGTACACCCTTGCCACTCACCGCAAAACTTGTAAATGACTTCCCCCAGTAAATTATACACCAATAATTCACACTCTACCACAACACAACAGTAAAATATATAACCAAGGAAAATCTCCCTGTTACCACTTTTCACTGCTGAAAAAGGGAATCAAATTACAGCGAATACATACACATAGAAAATTAACATGGAAGTAAATAACTCACTTTACCTCTGAATGTGTCACTAGGTGTCTTCACACACGTCATAAATCACAGTTGGGCCCAACCTCAACTTGGTGACGGCAAACAGGGTAGACTCACACGTCTCCAATTCCCATTCACCTCCCCAGGTGGTCACAGGGACAGAGGACAGACGGAACACTGGGGGCGAACCCAGCTTCAGAGTTTTATTACCCAAACGGAAACAGTGTACTTACATCAATGATGTGGGGCCCCTCTTTCACTCACACATACACGTCAATCACATTCCCACTGCTGCTGCTGGATGATGACGTAGGCGTCCTCACTTCCTACACGTGGTCAAGGTGGAGCACAGGGTCCCAGACCACGGGGTGTTAGCTCTACACACACACAGAGACCAGGATGGCGCAGATACACCGACTCAGGCAAGCCAGAGTTGCACACAACAGCAGGGATGCGGTACCACGCCCTTCCACTTGGCACGGTACCCCAGGATACGACGGTACACGAGATGGAGTCCTTCACTGTTCCTCAGAATTATAACATTTAAGGTTTCTCTCTCACTGAAACCCTCTCTAGCACGTCTTACAGCAGTATCTTCAAGCACAGATACGATCGACGGCGGATGTCGCTTTTATAGCCCGATAATTAACGCCTCACTCTCAGTCCAGTTCCTCTAAGATGGCGTCCCACAATTACGCGGCTAGATGGACAAGTTCACACAGCTCGATACAGGCCTCTCTCCGCTTACCGGATTCTTACGCACGGCACACGGAAAGATAGCAAGATGTTGGCGTGACTTTAGCAACGTTGCAGGCGGATATTTCCCGATGCTTGGCCTAGCACGGAAAATACGTCGACAGGGTACAACGTCCAAGGTAAGAATGTCGTTTCCCGCCAATACCATGCCTGGGGTACCATGCAGTACCCCTCAGCGTCTTGGCCAATCACGGTTCAGCATTTCTGAGGCCCAGGCCCTCAGCCAATCGCGCACCTGCTCCATGACGCCACCCCCACTCACACACGAGGTGGACACGTGATAGGGGGGGTGGTCTACGGCCGTTAACCCCCCCATACCTCCCTCTCTACACTTGACTTGTACAAAATTCCCTGAAATCAACTCCCTCCTGTAATTTCCTTCACAGACCTGATACAGCGATCAGAATGACATCAATGGCTAGCAAATGTCATGGGCTGTCCAACGACACCCAACACGACTGTGGAAAAGTTATATACAGAAAGTTGAATCACGGTGCACATCACCGGTGCACTATGCAATTTCGTACTCAACTCAGTGCACGAGAGAGCAGGGAAAATATGTCCCCTGACATCAGGAAATAAAGAAAAATCCAAAATACTTCTTCACATATGCTAAATCAAAGGCAAAAACCACTGCCAATATTGGACCAATTCGTACAAGTGAAGATACACGGAAGATGACAAAGAAATTAGTGAAATCCTAAAAAAGCAGTATGAGGACATGTTTACCACTCCAATAAACAGCATGAAAGTGGAAGATCCAGACAATTTCTTTATGTGGGATATTCAAACAGATTGCTGTAAATATAACTGATATCAACACGAGCATACTAGACTTTGAAAGAGATTTTGAAAACATGCCCATGCACTCGGCCCCGGGTCCAGATTCATGGAATTCAATATTTATAAAGAAATGCATAGTGCCAGTAGCACAGGCACTCAGTATAGTGTGGAGGAAGAGCTTGGACACAGGGGGGATACCAGATGCACTTAAAGTAGCAGACATAGCCCCTCTACACAATGAAGGGAGCAAAGCATTGGCAAAGAATTATAGACCAGTTGCACTAACGACGCACATAATAAAAGTATTTGAGAGAGTGATTAGGAGTCAGGTTACCAATTTCATGGAGACCAATGACCTTCACAACCCAGGCCAACATGGATTTCGAGCGGGAAGATCGTGCCTCTCACAGCTACTTGATCACTACGACAAAGTCACTGAGGCATTAAAAGAAAAACAGAATGCTGATGTGATATACACGGACTTCGCAAAGGCTTTTGATAAATGTGACCATGGAGTGATAGCACACAAAATGAAGTCAATGGGAATAACCGGTAAAGTAGGACGCTCGATACTCAGTTTTCTGTCAAACAGGACTCAGCGAGTAACAGTCAACCAAATAAAATCTAGTCCAAGCGCAGTTAAAAGCTCTGTACCTCAAGGTACAGTCCTTGCACCGCTGCTTTTCCTTATTCTCATATCAGATATAGACAAAAGTACAAGTCACAGCTACGTGTCATCCTTTGCAGATGACACACAAATCAGTATGAAAATTACCTTGGCTGAAGACATTGAAAACCTTCAAGCTGATATTAATAAAGTTTTCGACTGGGCATCAGAAAATAACATGATGTTTAACAGTGATGAATTCCAGGTACTCAGGTACGGTAAAAATGAGGATCTGAAATATAATACAGGGTACAAAACAGAATCAAATGTGCCCATAGTAGGAAAACAGCATTTAAAGGATTTGGGAATAATGATGTCTGACGACCTAACGTTTAAGGAGCCTAACCAAGCAAATATTGCGTCAACCAGAAAAATGATCGGATGGATTACGAGAACTTTCAAATCCAGGGATCCCATCACAATGGTTGTACTCTTCAAGTTACTTGTGTTGTCTCGTCTTGAGTACTGCTCAGTACTCACTTCCCCTTCAGAGCAGTAGAGATTGCTGAAATAGAGGGAATACAAAGAACATATACGGCACGCATAGACGCGATAAAGCACTTAAATTATTGGGATCGTCTCAAAGCCCTCCAAATGTACTCACTAGAAAGAAGACAAGAGAGATATCGAATAATATACACATTGAAGATACTGGAGGGCCAAGTACCAAATCTACACAGTAAAATAACAACGTACTGGAGTGAACGATATGGAAGAAAATGAAGAATAGAACCAGTGAAGAGCAGGGGTGCTATAGGCACAATCAGAGAACACTATATAAACACCAGAGATCCATGGTTGTTCAACACACTCCCAGCGAGCATAAGAAATATTGCCGGAACAACCGTGGACATCTTCAAGAGGAAACTAGATTGTTTCCTCCAAGGAGTGCTGGACCAACCGGGCTGTGGTGGGTATGTGGGCCTGCGGGCTGCTCCAAGCAACAGCCAAGCCTGGCCTCGGGCTGGGCTTGGGGAGTAGAAGAACTCCCAGAACCCCATCAACCAGGTAATCAACTAGGAAGACGCAAGGAGAAGACCGAATCAGCCTCGTACAGGGCTGGACCAATGCGCTGAAAGAGGTGGAGCCAGGGGAAGACCCTCGGGTTGGGACACCGAGCAAGCAGCGCCTGAAACCAAGGCTGGGCCAGCCACCAAGGAGCCAGAAAGACAACTCGACCTCGGTAAGTCTCCAAGCGAGTCAGGACCTGGAGCAACAGCGGAACCAGGGAAAAGAGGTACAGGTAACCCCACCTCGCCCAGTCCTGCCTGAAGGCATTGACCCCGACGGCCTCGCAGTCGGGGAAGGGCGCAACGTATACCGGGAGATGCTTCGACCACGGCGACGCAAAGAGATCCACGTCCTGAGTCCCGAACGTCTGGCACAGCCAACTGAAGGAGTCAGCATCGACCGTCCATTCCGTGGAAAGGCGCAGGAACCGGGGCAGGAACCGGGGCAGGAACCGGGACAGGCCGTCCGCCAGGACGTTGGACACTTCCCCGGACATAAACCGCCAGGAGAGCCAAACCCCGAGAACTCAGCAGACGAGTCACCTGAAGCGACCAGCCCCAAAGAGCCAAGGACTGCATCGAACCCCCGCAGTTCAGGCAATGAACCACCGGGATGCAGTCCAAATGGAGCCTGATCGTCGATCAGCGACGATCAAGCAGAGGCCAAACCCAACGATCGCGAGAGAGGCAGAAGGGCCGGCCCTGAAGGAACCAGAACAGCTGACGAAGCCACACCTGACCCGGTGGGTAGACCATCATGGCAAAGTTCAGGCTCCCGCACAAACTCTCGAGCAACCACCTCGTGACCCAGGAACCCCTCAGAAACGGGCGAAGGTGGGACTGCAGGCGCAAGAGAGCCGCCGGAGGAAGAGACAAGAAAGCAGTGCGAGCATCCCAAACCAGACCCAGCCAAGACCGAACCTGAGATGGAACCAGATGGGACTTCCTCCAGTTCACCAAAAACCCAAACCCGGCGAGCTGGGAAAGAACCAAATCCTTGGCGAACAGACACGCGGACCGGCTGGGAGCCCAAACCAGCCAATCGTCGAGATAGGCTAGCACTCGAACACCTAGCAGACGCAGGCGGGTCACCACAACCTAAGTAAGGCGTGTGAAAACGCGAGGTGCCAGATTGAACCCGAAGGGAAGACAACGAAAGCGGTAACCCTGACGCCCCACAACAAAACCGAGCCAGTCCCTGAACCCCCGATGAGCCGGGATGTGCCAATACGCGTCTTGAGGTCTAGGGACACCATCCAAGCACCCGTCTCCAAAAGAAGACGGACCTGGGACAGCGTAGTCATCCGAAAGGAGGGGCACAAAACGCACGGGTTCAGACGGGACAAGTCCAGAATGAACCGGAGGTGGAAACAGGCGGGAAACCCAACTGAGGGATGACGTCGTTTCGACCACGCCCAAGCGAACCCACTCTGAGATGACCCGACAGAGTGCAGGAGAAGAGGCCAGCCTCAACGACAGCCTCAAACCCCCCCGAGGGAGAAAGAGCCACCCAGCGCCACCACAGGCCGCACGAAACGATCCGAAAAGCCCACGAATCGTGGCACCTGGCATGAGCAAACTGGGCAAGCCTCCCCCCTCCACCCCGTCAATGGGACAAACCGTGAAAGGGCTGACGCGCCTTGCGAGAACCTAAGCAGCGAACAGGACGGTCCCCACGCCGACCAGCAACAGCCGGAACCGAAGGTGCCGCCAGCCCCAAATCCGGCACTAAAGGCCTAACCATACGAAAAGACCCCCGAGCCCTGGCACAACCCTTCCAGGAAGGCACCCCGCGAGCCCCCCGGAGCAACACCAACTCAGACATAGGCCGACAACTGACCGAGGCTGCCTGCAGATACTGCACCACAGCAGACTCCGCAAATAGCAACGGACAAAAGGGTGAAGACAAACAAAGAGCCAGGGCCCAGGCGGACTCCAAGGAAGAAGCCAGCACTGCCTGACGACACGTGAGGCGAGAAGCATAGAACCGCGAAACCGCATCACGCAGGATGGACACGAAGAGCTTCAACAAAGCAGACGACGCCCGCACCGCAGAGGGCAGCGCACTGGACCCGACAGCGGCCCCAAGTGCTCCCATATCCAACTCGAGCCAATCTGAGGACAGCTCAAGGAGGGAAAAGCAACGCAGAACCAAAGCAAGCAGGCCACGAGTCAGCAAATCCTCCGCAACCAAGGCAGTCAAGAGGGAAGGAACCTGCACGTGAAGCTGCATGACACCAACATCCCGCAGAAGGGCAAGGGCGAACAAACACGCATTAAGATGCTCAAAGTCACCCCCCAGGAAAACCTGTAATGCAGTAGAAACCTCTCGCCACTCAAGTGCGTGGGACCGACAGAACGTGTGCCAAGCCTCCAACGAAAAGAGAGGACAGTCTGCCAACCAGGACAACTCTGGAACTTCATAACGAAACCAGCACGAACCAGGGGATCTGTACACAAAGGAACGCGGATCCTCCCCAACCCCAGGAACCTCACCCAGAGGGCCTGCGGCCGAGCCGTCCTCCTGAGCCCCCCACCTCCAAAGAAAAGGTGGGCGCAGCCAAAAAAGCAGGAACAAAGGGGGTCCACTGGCCAGACTCAGAAGCTCCGGCAGAAGGACCAGGCTCGAATGCCTCCGCCACCGCCCCAGAAGGGGACACCCCCGAGACCGCCCGAGTCTCACAACCAACTATACCCAGCCCCGGCTCTGAAATCGTCAGACATTTAGGAGCCGGCAGCAAGGGGAAGGGGGGGACCGAATGGGCAACAGAAGGGGAAGGGCTTGGAGGGGCGGACAGAACCAGAGACGAAGCAACTCCCACCCCCAAGTCCAGGTCCCTATAACCAAAACGGGGCAGTCTCGGGGAATCTGGGGCAGCAACCAACCTAGCTCGTTGCAGCAACCTCAAGCGAGCATGCAATGCCTCAGTTGCCCTCACCAGCATATCAGGCACAGTAGCCTGGGTGAATTGGAGTATGTATAGACAACACACGTCGCACGACTCCGGGTCAAAACAATCACCGACCCAACAGGCAGCATGGCGGAGGCAAAACCGGTGAGTATCCCCCTAAGACAAGGGGGCAGAGCAACCTTCAAACTCACAGGATGCGAGGGGGGACTCAGGGGTCACATCCATCGGACCACGTAGCCCCCGTGGGGTTTTGGGGTAGCCCCGCCTTGGGTACACACTAAGGGAAGCCCAGGCAGGGTACTGCGAACTGGCTCCCAAAACTACCAAACAAACTGCTATAGCTGAACTCCCGGGACATGTACACTCACGGGGGCCAAGCGGGGAGGACCACCAACACAAAATGGAGAAATAAAGATATAGATATACCCCAAGAACAGCGATGGGGGACCAACAGGCAGACCCCCACCCCCCCACCAGGCAGAAAACATAAACAAAAGAAAAACCCCGCAAGAGGACAATGTACCCGAGCGGAACAGAGCCAGCCGCTGTTAATGGTGAAAACTAGCTGTACAGTACCCCGTGCCCCTGCCAGTGACAAAAACTACCCCTACCCAGAGACAAACAAGGGCAAGAAAAAAAACCCAGCTGACCCAAAAGGCAGCCATGTACCGAGCAGTACACGGCACAGCAGAGGTAGACCCCAAGGTGACCCAGGGAAGGTGGCCCTAAGCCCCAAGGGCAGTACTTACAGGGCACCTAGGGAAGGTGACCCTAGGCATATGCAGCCCGAGCACAGTGGAATATCACTCCTGGCCCACACACCACCGGAAGGGACAGCTCACACCACAAGGCACAGAACTGCAATGGAAACTGGAGCCAGAGGCACGACGGCACATCAGATCCCATCAGCTTAAGAACTAATGGTTGGGTAGCCGACGGTGGGGTCTGGGGCTCCCCCTTTCCCTTCCCGGGGAGGTGGGAGGGTTGCGCAGACAGTGGCGCGGCGACATGATGACATCATGCTTGTTTGCTAATTTTCGTTTGTGGAGTTATGTCCACCTGTTCGGTCTTCAATCGCAATAGTTTACCAGAATAGGGGTTTGTTTTGGGGTGCCTATCTTTCTGGGTGCCTGTCCCGGTCGATAGCAGACATAGAATGCTCCCAATCATAAGGGGGGGGGTCTCTATAGGCCATTGCTCCTCATGCGTCTCTAGAGGGGGCCAGGTTCTGGCTCGTGGTCCTCGGTAGGCAAGAACTCCATGCATTGACTAATGCCAGAAAGTTATACATATCCAGTCAGCCTGGATAGCTCCGGGGAGCCGACAGGGCTCCACCCAGAAAATTGTGGTTGAAGAAAATAATCTTGATGTATGTTGACCAAACCACACACTAGAAAGTGAATGGACTGAAACGTCGTCGTCCCAACACTTTCTAGTGTGTGGTTTGGTCAACATGTTTCTGCCACGTTATTGTGACTCCTTGTCTGCAACCTTGATGTACTTTTATGGTTTATTGACCTACTTTTAAAAAACCTTGGTTTCAGTGACATACTTTCTTAGAAACTTGGATTCAGTGTTTGACATACTTTTATAGAAACCATACTATTCCTGGCATCTTCCAAGAAACATGATCCCTAAGGTAGCAGGAATTATTACAGTTCAAATCAGGTATGAATTTGCAATTAAGTAATATTTATGGAAAATATGCATCAGCAACACATAAACAGGCAGAAAACTTACAAATGAACAGTAATACTGTAGCTGGTTCCATAATTTGTAGGTGTAAGAAGCACAAACATTTGTGTTTCCCTTAAATTACAGTACAGTACTATACTCATTTAAATGTAAGATGTTTAATATGAAGAAAACACACAAGAAAATAAAACCTCACCCGTAACGGAATACGGCTGACCATATTTTGACAACTTTCTGGATTTCAATACATCGAATTCTTGAATATCATCTTCCTTCTCCTCCATCAGAGCAAGATCATCTTGATCAGATGTACTTCGATTCATCGAGTCCCTCATCTTTGCCAAATTAGATTTTAGCCTTCTTTTCTTCTTTTTAGGCTTGCCTCCTGTTGATTGTGTGATATCATCTGCTAAAAGATCGGGCATATCTGGGAAGGCACTTGCTTCGGGCTCAGTGTTTAATCTACTTTTAATTAACCTTCTCTTTCTTTTAACACCAGTGCCAATTCTTCTAGTTTTCTCAAGAATCTCTCTATTCTTATTTTGCTTAGTTTTTCTTTGCTTTTTCTTCTTAGGCTGCTCATCATTATTCTTATCTTTTTCTTTTGCCATCTTTTTTTTCTTAGGACTTTTTGTACCTTCTTCTGAATCACCCCAAGTATCATCATCATCATCATCATCATGTAACCATTTTGGAGGTTGATACTCCTCCGACGGAGACTCATAATCAATGTCACTATACTCATCGTCCTGACTAAGCTCAATGGTGAGGGGATGGAGTATTTTCTTCTTCCTCTGCCCACGAGTCTTTTTGTCTGCTTCAACAGTTGGCTCTTCAACATTTTCATGTCCAGGGCTTTTCTTCGGAGTTTTCTTTGGTGATGGTTTCTTGACGGTTTTAGAGGGACGTACAGTGGCAACTCTCTTTTGAGTCAGCTGCTTTCGCTTGTTTACGAGTTTTATTTTGGCACTAGATACTCCTCTTGCTTGCTTGTTACAGTCATCTGCAACACTAGGCACTAATCTCTCTTCTTTGTTGCATTTGTCCGGAGTAACACATGCTCCCTTACTTTTTTGGTTACATTTCTTTGGACTACTCGAAGCACCTTTGTCTTCTTTTCTACTTTTCTTTGAAATTCCTCTGCCTTTTTTGTCCATGTTGGATTTCTTGTCATTGCAAAGTTGCTTGCGCTTGCGATTTGTAGCAGCTTTATTTAGTTTTTCTGGCATATTTAACCAACGATTGGCACTCTTGCCGTCCGTTGTGTGCCAATCGTAATATTTTTATTCCAGTGCCGAGAGCCTTTCACTCGAATGGCTCTCTCCAGTTGAGTAGCTATGACATCATTGCTCACAAAGGATGGTATCTGAAAAGAATTGAGCCTATACATAAATTGAACAAACAATTTTATAAAAGAGAATTATACAATAATGTATATAGAAGTATTGTTTATCAGCATTAGATTCACATAACTTTACAGTAATACAATTCGTTTTTGTAGATATTAAATACTGACAAAAATGAAATATGATGTTAAGATACAAAGGTCATATTTACACAAAATAATGACCAGATCATTAACCATAAAACCTGAAACCAAGGTTTCAGGTTTCAATTTGGCTTGGGGGGGGGGGCTTGGACAAGCTGCTGTCTTTCTGTCTGAGCCAAGGTCACTAGAGATGGGGGTCCTCAGGTTAATTCAGGTTGGTAAATAACTGCAATACAGTACAAGTTACATACTATATTATGAACTCTCAAGTTTTTAGCACACCCCAATTGGAATACATAATTATTCCTGCCTTTAATTCAAAACAGGTTAACAAAAAGTAAAAACTGTCCATTCAAAAAATATAACTTTAGAAAAGGGAAAACAAATCAGAGGTAAAGAAAGAGCCAGAGACTGCACTTGAACAAAGGGGTCACACAACCCACAGGGGAGGTATTTCATTACTGCTACAGTGTAACAATCAATTACTTGCATTAATTGTTTCTTCTAGGTGTCTGAAGAAAATAATGTTTCCCAAATTATTTGTATTCTAATAAAAACATGTTAAGAATACAGGGTACTTGAAATGGTCTTTTAATGCGTGAAGTGTACTTTTAGTGTGTACTCGTATATTAAGGGTCCCGGTAGTACAGTCGGGGTCATTCTCGACTCACAATTGAGAATTCCAGGTACGAATCCCAGGCAGGACAAAAATGGTTGGGTGCATTTCCTATCACCTAATGCATCTGTTCACCTAGCATTAAGTAGGTACTCAGGAGTTAGTCACCTTGCTGTGGGTGTTGCATCCTGGGTGGGATCAGTAATTTGACCTTAGTGGGGGTGGACCTCAATATAAAGCCTAATGTGTATGAATACACTCTGGCTTCCTGTCCCCTGACAATGAATTAAAATAAAAATATACACAGTATATGTAAGAAATGGTTAATTTTTTTAATTATTTAATTCCAATGAGTGTTTGTCAGCAATGAGTCACACCAAGACCTCTCAGTTAACTGAAGCAGAAGCCCAGTTACAGGCCTTGCTATGGTAAATAGGTGTGAACTGGATTTCTGACTCCACTTCTGCTACTAAATCTCACCAGGATGTGACCCTACAACACTTGCCTAACTTCCAGGTACCAATTTATTATGTGGTGAGCAAAGAGATTCGGGGACAGGAAACATGCCCAACCAGTTCTGTCCTGCCTGAGAATGAAACCCAGGATTCCCAATTTGTGAGTTAAGAACAAAGAAAACTGTGCTACAAGACTTAAAAATTGCATTAGTCCCCCTATGAGCAATAATGTGGCCCAATACTGGTGCCATGGCAACTTCGTCTGGACACAAAAATTAAATGCTATTCAGTACTGTACTTTATCTCCAAATTAATGTAAAATACCACCAATGAAACATAATACACTACGATCATCTGCACCTTAATATCAAAGTTCCCAGTGAATGAACCAATAAACATGAGGGGGGGGGGTGGTCGATGCCTTTGTCCGTCTGGGGCAAATGAGCCAAAGTTGGCCACAAACCATGGCCGAGGGTATTAAGCAGACAGGCTATGCCAGGTCATATTTAGGAATAAGGCCTGTAGAATGTGCTCTAGCTCCACCTTTCAATGTCTCTCTAAGGACACGGAGGTAACAAGACCCCAAGTGTGAACACACAACATTATGCATGCTAGTGGCTTTACAAGGATGTAAGAACTCTTGTATATATAAATAAATACAAAATAAATAAAATAAAAACAAATCCGCCGCACCCAGCCATCCCGTTACTCCAGATATAAGAGCATGAGAGGCATCACTGTAGGAACATCCTCCATCACACACTGTGGCTGTAGCAACGGAGCTTAATTTGCATTTCTCACACTAAGCAGTGGCACGAGGACGGCTACCCCACGTAAAAAATAAGGTCTCGTCTAAAATATTGGGACGAGATCTTACCCGAAGGCCACTAACACTAGTGGCGTCGACAGGGACAGCGAGCCAGCAGCTTGTCGAAGGTTCCCCCACATTTGCCTTGAAGTAGAACACAAACTTTGAGTCCACTCTTAACCTCGTAACAGATTTTGTATTGAAATGTGATGAGAGGAACCTGGGATTAGGAGAGCACATAGAGTAGGGCCCTTACTGGTGAGAGTCAGTGAGAACCCTTCACAGACACGCACCAACTGACACTGTAACTGGCATCACATTGTCTTGCCCCGCTCCCACCCAACTTTACCTGCATTAAAAGGTTATACAATGTAAGGAGAGGCGAGGGGCACCGAGCCCACACAAGGTGAGACAAGGCACGACAACTCAATGTACAAATGTTTCCAGTCGAAAACAGAGGAAACTTGCAGTTTGTGTGAGTGAAGAAACACGTTCTCCGTCACCCACACCTGACCATCCTTCACAAACGTTTACCATTACTCGACAAGACCACCAAAAATAAACAGCTAAAGGGCAAACTACGCCAAATAATTCCATGACACGTCTGCTAACCTACACAATTAAAACCGAAGGCAACAACACCCTCACAAGTAGCATATCCGAGAGCAACACCTCGCCCCGACCCTCTTGCAAGACACTTGACGCCTTCCCTCACCGCCACCATCACCAATATCACCATAAATATTATTCTCGTCTTCGTAATTCCCGTTTGGAAATGGGAAGCCAAGAATCCACGCGTCTGCCACCCACCTCGTCCGGGAGACACCAGCGGCCGCTAGTTCCTCGCCAGGCTGCTCACCCACTCAACCCTCTCTCCCTTGTATATACATATATATATCTCCCAAAAAACTCATCTAGATTCATCGCTGCTACCACTATCTTGCCTATATCGCACTCCAATGATGTAATTTACTTTTATATGAGAGTGTATAAGGTTATGTACTTAGCCTTGCTAGGAACTAATGTTCAGTTTTTTTTGGGAAAATAAAGCGTTTGAATTCCGAAAGATTATGATATTTATTTTTAATTATAGTTTACATGTAATTCACTAAACATACTAATTATCACTGTACACGACCACAGTAAAAAATTATTAAACATTATTCTTGGCAAATTGATTGAGATATTACGTATAATATATGTAATATTTATATAAATATTCTGAGCGGTTATAAATAGAAAATGCTAAATGAGGATATACATATAGGATATCCCGCTTATACAAAAATATATATTAAAAACATTCATATCAACAGATATATCTCAACTATAGTTATAATTGATCAACGTTAACAACGCTGTTATATTTATCGGTTTTTCAACAAACGAGTGTGGTAGGTAGACCTTAATTTAAGTCGAACACCATAAAAACATGTCTATACACCCAGCCCTTATATCTGTGGGCGCTTGTATTACCTGCTGATGAAGACCTGACCAAATGCAAAGTGTGTCAGCAAAATTATTGGCACATCCTCTGTCTCTATGCGATGGAGTGCGAAAAGGCAAATGATTTCAGAGACAATTTCTGTAACATATATTTCTTGTTGTGCAGGATAGGAAGCCTATTATTAAAATATTATAATAATATAATGGTTTTGTTGGGGACAGGAAGCATGTATACATATACCTTAGGTTTATATCAAGATCCTCCCATCAAGGCCAAACTATACTGACCCCACGATGCATCCCCACAATAGTTGCCTAACTACAATGTACCGCTATTTATTTTTATTTATTTATTTATTTATATACAAGAAGGTACAATGGGTTATAAGAGTACATAGCATTGATGTTTTACATTCTTGTAAAGCTATTAACAAGCATAGCGTTTCTGGGAGGTCCTTAATCTAACATAAAATTTTTAGTGGGTAATTTGTAGCAAAATTGAAAAAAATTAACAGGTACATTGTAAGAATATTTGACAAAGATTAGTAGGTACATTATAGTAAAATTTTAGGGTTATCAACACTTACATTGTAGCATGGTAACTGATGATAACCCTCAAATTTTACTTTTGTAGCGACAAGTGTGGTCTAGAGCAGACACTTGCGAGATACTGTACCGACGCTCAGTGCGCTCAACTCACACCAAAGTATCACCTGTGTACTTCTGTATATTCGACCAAATATATATATAGTATCTTAGTGTCTGTGTTTATTTGTCACCATACTTTACGTAACAATAGAACCGTTACACTTTAATATACCTAATAATCTTTGTCAAATTTTCTTACAATGTACCTGTTAACAAAATTTAAATTTTGCTACAAATTACCTACTAAAAATTATCTGCCCTAAACGGTATGCTTGTTAGTGGCTTTAC
Organism: Procambarus clarkii; assembly: GCF_040958095.1. Lineage (NCBI taxonomy): Eukaryota > Metazoa > Arthropoda > Malacostraca > Decapoda > Cambaridae > Procambarus > Procambarus clarkii. Next base: position 18,917,866 of record NC_091194.1, read on the forward strand.
AAGATCATAAAAAACATCAATGCAATGTTCTCTCATAAACCCAATGTACCTTCTTGTATATATATAAATAAGTAAATAAATAACTCCTGGGTACCTATTTACTAAGAAATAGCCTAAGCTACTCTATCCCTTTGAGATGTATTTCTTTCTTGTCTCAATAAACATACTTGAACCTATTTACTACTACGTGAACAGTGGAATTAGATGAAAGGAAACATGCCGTACCATATCTCGTCAATTATTCCAACTTTTCAAATTGTAGCAAGTAGCCGCCTTCTCACGGCTGCTCGCCACTGGATGAGTGGGAGGTGCAACACTAGCAAAATTCAAATTATGCCCCAGAGGGCACAATTTACTTGCGGGCCACTATCTCTCTCCTGGTCACAATGTGGGGCAGGAAGCCGGCGGCTTTTCAAACGTCTACTCCATTTGTCCCGATGATTTTATCCAATTGGATTTTGAACTGCAGCAGTATTTTAGCATTTACGGCTTCGGCGGGTAAGCGGTTCCATGAGTTTGTGACCCTACTATGGAGGGTGCTCAATGTTACCCGGGTCTGTCTGTCAAGTTCAAGTATGTTTATTGAGATAAACAATAAATACATCTCAAAGGGATAGAGTAGCTTAGGCTATTTCTACCCCCCTCTACTTCAAGTCCCTCAAGGGGCACACAAATTCAGTGAGTACAAATAGACAAATAACATTACAAGAATCCCATTTAACATTGCAGGTTAATATAGTAAGTACAGCATATAATTGTTACACTCTTGGGGCAAAATTCTTGTAGCTCCTAAGTATACTGTCTATTATACCATTATCACACATCCAAACAATTTGATGTGGTACACTATTTATTTCCTTATTTCTATAGTTATCAATAAGTTGACACTCTAATACATAATGTCAAACTTGTCAAAAATTTTTGAAAAACTAATCTATAAGCAGCTTTACTCATATCTAGCCAAACTCAATATACTTAGCCCTTGCCAATATGGCTTCAGGCCCAAAAAAAGCACTAACGATGCACTTATTAGTATGCTTAACTCGATTCATACAGCTCTTGATAAAAATGAGTTCCCTGTTGGGTTATTTGTGGACCTGCGTAAAGCTTTCGATACTGTCAACCACCAAAACCTTCTTCTTAAATTACATCATTATGGTGTCAGAGGACACTCCCTACAATACCTCAAATCCTACCTTACTGACAGGCTCCAATGTGTTTCTGTGAATAATACAATTTCTCCCACCCTACCCATCAACATTGGTGTTCCCCAGGGCAGCATACTTGGCCCCTCTCCTCTTTCTCATCTACATTAATGACCTTCCAAATGCCTCCCAACACCTCAAACCAATTCTATTTGCTGACGACACAACCTTCATTTACTCCAGTCCTGATCCCCTTGCTCTAAATGCCACAGTAAATACTGAGCTTAATAAAGTCCATCTGTGGCTAACTGCCAACAAACTCACCCTTAACATTGACAAAACTTTCTATATTCTGTTTGGCAATAAATCCTCTAATCAAATAAATCTCAAAATAAACAATACCCAAATTTGTAACAAATTAGATGGCAAATTCCTTGGCATTCTCATTGACCACAAGCTGAATTTCCAGGGACACATTCTAAACATATTAAAAAAGTTTCAAAAACTGTGGGCATTCTTTCTAAGATCAGATATTATGTACCACGCCCTGCCCTGGTGACTCTCTATTACTCCCTTATCTATCCATATCTCAACTATGGTATTTGTGCTTGGGGCTCTACTACCCAAAATCACTTACGTCCTCTAATTACTCAACACAAAGCTGCTATTAGGACAATATCCAATTCTGGCCCCAGACATCACTCGGTACCCCTACTCAAATCTCTGAATATGTTAGACATTAAGTCACTGCACATTCTCTCATGTGTATTATACATATATAAAACGCTAAACTATAATGCCAATCCTGATCTCAAAAGCTTCATAGAAGGTTGTAACAGAACCCATGAGCACCACACCAGAAATAAATACAGTTTTGATATTCCTAGAGTACGACTTAATCAAACCAGAAATGCTCTACAAATCAAGGGGCCCAGAATGTGGAATGACCTTCCCAACCATGTTAAAGACTGTACCTCTCTCAACCAGTTTAAGTTAAAAACGAAGCTATACCTAATAAATTCCCTGTAACCTACCTTACCCCTCTATTGTCAACCCATGTATGTTTTTTGTTTTTTTTTTGTTTTTCAAATCAACGCTGTTTGAATGTAATTTTCTGTATTAATTTGTAATTGTATTTGTGCTGCTTTTTCAACAATGTTCCCCCCTCTTTTACCTCTATTTTTATTTGTACTCAACACATCTTATTATTTTTACCCATTAGTTTTAAGCTTTAGTCATTAATGTTTTTCCTGCCCGAAACGCTTTGCGTAATAGTGGCTTTAGGCATTGTATGTACTAGCTCTATCTATAAAGCCAACAAACTTTGTAAAATCTCTTTATGTATGTACCTTACCTAAATAAAATTATTATTATTATTATTATAATGTTCTAAGGTGTGGGCGTGCGGCATACTACATAATTTACACTCCTTATCTTTTTCACTGACATCAACACCGTATTGCCAGATATATTTGTATCCTAATCTTAATCTCATGTAAATTGAATCCTTCCAAGTAGACTTTCCTTTACCATAAGTGAAGGACGAATTTGTATTTATTATTGAATAATTCTTAAGTGTGTTACTACTGTCCACCATTGCCATTCTCTTTATCATTTCTTCACACTCCTGGATCACCTTGATTCTTGTTTTTATTTGTTTCAAGGTTAACTGACATACAACATCAACAAGAGTTTTTTCAGTGGCTCTCTTCACTGTCATCAACTACCTCATTCAACAATATTCCCACATGTGAAGGGATCCACATGAATCTTACTTTATACCCAGTTTTTTCTAATTTCTTAACATTCTCTCTACACTCTATCACAATATTCTGATATACTGGGCGTCTGCTATTTAAAGACTCTAACGCTCCTCTGCTGTCAATAAAGAAGCAAGCATTTTTACCACATTTGACTACTTCCTGTAATCCTGCTAATACACCTTGGAGTTCAGCCTGCGTTGAAGAGACATTGTCAGTTAAGCGGCGTCCAATAACAGTATCTACAGTGCCGATGTCAGTGTACTCCCTGATCAAGACTCCACATCCTGCCTTCCCATCCCTAGCTACTGACCCATCACAATATACATGTAGAGTGTTTTCTGTAGGCAGTTTTCTAATTATACAATCATATGTTGCCCTCAGCTCTCCTATTTCATACATACTTTTTTTCTTATGCAAGGGAGTAATTACTACATCTACATTACAATCCTCCCATGGTGGTGTGAATTTTCTCCTGGGCACAGCAACACACTCTGTAATAACATCATACTTTATAACATTATAACATAATTTATTCATATATACTCTCTTCTTCATCATACACTGTTCACTACTTCCCACCTTTTGAACCAAGAGGATTAATTCATTAGCTCCCCCACCTCTCATTAATCTAATGGCAGAGGCTACATTTATCTCTTCAATTCTATCCCCAATACTCTGCAGATTCAACTCCATCCTCATTATCTCAATCATAGCATTTCTTGGGCATCCTAAGATAATTCTCATGGCTTCATTTTGTACCTTCTCCAACTTGCCCATCCTACCTTTACCAAAACAAGAAATGACAGGTGCAGCATAATCAATAAGAGATCTTACAGTACTCAAGTATATCATTCGTAGCACAGGGACTCCCACTCCCTTTCCACAGCATGCCAAGGCCTTAAGAGGTTGTAATCTCTTCCGACATTGACCCAACAGTCTGTTCATCTCAGCTTCCAAACTCTCATGGGTATATCCAACATATATGCCTAAATATTTATATATATTAACTCTCTATATATTTTTACCGTTTATTTTCAATACAATGGGGCTCCGACTTCTACATTCAAACTTAGTTTTGTTTTCATTAACCACCAGTCACATATGGTGACACAGGTTTCCGAAATTGTCCAACACTGTTTGAACCTTTGAAATATCTTTGCCCTGAAACAAGATTGATTGATAAAGATTAAGCCACCCAAAAGGTGGCACGGGCATGAATAGCCCGTAAGTGGTGGCCCTTTTGAGCCATTACCAGTATCAAGAGCTGATACTGGAGATCTGTGGAGGTGCGACTGCACCCTGCGTGACGGGAGATGTCTCCCGTGTGGAGAAGGGAGCCCTGAAACAAAATATCATCGGCATATATGATCGGAGTTACACCATTTGAGTATCTCTCAGATGCTATCTTATTCATTAGTACATTAAACAGGGTGGGACTCAACACTCCTCCCTGAGGTGTGCCGAGTTCAAAAGATCTCACACCTGACATACAACCTTGATACCACACCTGAGCCTTCCTTTCGTAAAGATAATCCCCTATCCAGCGCAATAATTTCCCTTTAACACCAAGACTAGCTAATTCATATAAAATAACCTCTTTGTTGGCTTTATCAAAAGCTCCTTGTAAATCAATGAAAATTCTATAATAATCATTTTCATTAGCTAGACATTTAATAATACAATCAGAGGTACTTTTTCCTTTGAGGAACCCGAACAAATTACAAGACAGCTGATCACCTATTATATATAAAAGTCTATTTAAAATGATCCTCTCCATCATTTTACAAAAACACGAGGTTAAAGACACAGGTCTATACTCTCCATTGGCTTTAGGGATAGGGATGATCATAGCTTTTTTCCATTTACTGGGAATACTGCCCTCTTTATAACTAATATTAAAGAGGTCTAAAAGTGGGCTTTTCGTCATAGTGGCAAGTTCATTAAGTATTTCATAAGTTACTCCATGTTACTCCATCCTCCCCAGGTGCGGTAGATTTCCCAACTTTAATCGCCGTTATTAGTTCTTCTCTGGTAATACCTGTGCAAGTGACATCACCACTGTTACCTGCTGTAAGTATAAAATCCTTTCTTAGATCTTTCCAAGAATCTAACGTTACAGCGGGTAATGAACTAAGTTTGGCAGCTTCCGCCCATTTATTTACGAGCCCATTTGCAATTCCTTGCGGGTCTGGATGTGCAACAAAATTATGCTTTTTACCCCTTATTTTATTTACGTCTTGCCAGATTTCCTTCGAGTTTCTGTTACTCCCAACTTTCTCTGCAAATTCCTGCCAATACTTGCTCCTAATTTCCTTTCTCTTCTCCCCACACAGCCTAGCAACTGCCAGTAAAGCATTCTTCCCTTCCTCAGTCCTACCATTCCTCTTACAATCCCTGTGAGCTCTCCTCATTGTTAATGTCCACCCCTTAAGCATCTTGTCATGTGTATCATTTTCTTTTCTGTGGGGATGCCTTTTTACACTAGATGGTTTCCGGTTCAATGTTGCATTAAATACATCTACCTCCTTAATTAAATCTTCATAAAATGCTTCTACCGAAACTGGCTTATAAGTATCATACCAAGACTTAATATGGCCAACAAGACCCCTTAATTCTCCCTCATTAAACTTTAACCTTTTCCTCTGAAGGCAGGCATGCTTTTTATCTAGTTTAAGCTGTATTTGTAATGCAAAATGATCACTTAGCATTTCATCCACAGTAAGACAATTCTCCTCTATGCCCTCAGCATTTATTAAACAAGCATAATCTAATCTCCCTCCCCTCAAATGAGTAGGAGAGGGCTCGCCCAGCAGTTGAACATCTTCATGTTCCTGCAAAAACTGGTACCATCTGCAACCATTCCTATTTGCTTTACCCCTTGATCCTAAAGCTGGATGTCTGGCATTAAAATCCCCTACCACAAGTGTATCTTCAGAAAAGAAGGAATCTGGCAAGTATCTTAAATCAAGGGAGCTATCAGAGATGTATAGATTAATGAAATTTAACTCTCGGTCCTTTAATTGTATCCGCAAGCTAATACTTTCAATACCTCTATATCTCTGAGGGATTCCAGTTAACTCGGCAGGTATGGTACTTTTGACATAACATGAGACCCCCCTAGTTCCTCCATCAGCATATAAGTGAAAGCCTCTATAGCCATTTAGCCTCAGAATGCTACCATCCCTATCCCCAGTTTCCTGGAGTGCTACTATGTCAATATTCTCTCTAAGAGTATAATAGTGTACATCCACCGCTCTAGTTTTTAATCTATTAATGTTCCAAGATAATATTCTCAATTTACTTTCATCCATGATTAATAATAAAACTACCTTTGCCCTGTCCGTCACATTCCATGAGATACGAGAGTACCTTAGAAACTTCCTTCCAACACCGTAACATTTTTTCTTTCTCCTCACTTTCACAACTACTACTGACATCGAAAGTAATATTATTCATATCTATTTTCTTTGTTATTTTTGTAACCCGTTTTACTTTAACCGTTCTTTCACCATTTGTCACAACAGGAGGTTGAACACCGCTAACACTACTAGAAAGTGTATTCTCCTGACTATCCTCTATCATCGTTACCTCATGCACATCATTACTTTCTTCTACGCACGTTTCACTTTCCATTTCACGTCCCGTTTTACTTTCAATTACACGTCCTGTTTCACCACCATCTTCACCCCGTCTACCTTCCATAGCCAATTTTTCCACACAACGTTCCATATGAATTTGTTCAGAGGGCACCCAAGATCCTTCAGTCCCACCTCCTTTACTGCTACAACGCCTGCTGGTCCTCTGGTGTCTTCCCTGCCCCGTGGAAACACGCCATTCTTCTACCATTGGCCAAGTCAGGGAAGGATCCGTCTGTCCCGAGTTCATATCAGCCCATAAGTCTGCTTCCATGTCTCGGGAAACTGATGGAACGTCTTGTTCACATCCGGCTACAATGGGTGGTGGAAACCTCAGGTCTCCTACCTGAGGGTATCAGTGGATTTCGGCCGGGAAGAAGCACGTTGGACTGCCTCCTCTTCTTGGAACATCGAATAATGGACACATATCGCCGGAGAAGAGTGCTCCTTGCAGCATTCTTCGACATCAAGAGTGCATTTGACTCTGCGTCTCATTCTGCTATCCTTCAGAGTCTGGCTCGGCTAGGTCTCTCGGATCCGGCGTTGAGGTGGGTCCAAAACTATCTACAGGGCCTCTCATTCAAAGTGACGGTTGGTGGAGTCGTCTCCACGTCCCGCCCTGTCTCGCGTGGTGTCCCCCAGGGAGCGATTCTCAGCCCACTACTATTCTCTATTCTTCTGTCTGATCTCCCTATATTCCGGGGGGTCCAGGTTTTAGCCTTTGCCGATGATGTAACCCTCGTGGCGGATGGTGACACTCTTCTAGAGGCACAAGGCTCCCTGCAAAATGCTGTGACTGTGTTCTCAGCAATTGTGCTGGGGAAGGGGCTCTCAATCAACCCTGTGAAAAGTTGCGTCATGAGCTTCACCTGGACCTGCTTACCAGACCAGCCAGTGGTGACCGTCGGGGGCTGTCGTCTCCCGATCACTACGAAACACAGGTGGCTGGGGGTCGTTCTAGATAGCCCTCGGCTGACGTGGAGGCATCATGTGGACTACCTTCGGGCCTCATGCCTTCGTCGCGTGAACATCATTCTTCTTCTTCATTCAATTCTACCCATTCCTGCCTTACTCAACAGGTGTTGCATCCAGTTATCCCCACTCTCGCAGCCTAAGTTGCCAGCAGTACGCTTTGATGCGGGTCCCACGCAACTGTGCCTTTGCTTTTCACGTTACCTCTGCACACCAGCTCCTGCCCACCCTTACTGCTTTAATACTTCCAGATCCACAATAGAACGGGACCATTTGGTCACCACTTGGTCCGGGAGACATCTCCCGTTACGCAGGGTGCAGTTGCACCTCCACAGATCTCCAGTATCAGCTCTTGATACTGGTAATGGCTCAAAAGGGCCACCACTTACGGGCTATTCATGCCCGTGCCACCTTTTCGATGGTTTAATCGTCATCTTGGACACATTCATGGGAGACATCTCCCGTCACGCTGAGTGCACTTGCACCTCCACAGATCTCCAGTATCAGCTCTTGATACTGGTGATGGCTCGAAAGGGCCGCCACTTACGAGCTATTCATGCCCGTGCCATCTTTTGGGTGGCTTCATCTTCATCTTCTTCATCTGTTTAAAACACGGGAGACATCTCCCGTCACGCTGGGTGCAGTCGCACCTCCACAGATCTCCAGTATCATCTATTGATACTGGTGATGGCTCAAAAGGGCCACCACTTACCAATTCATGCCCGTGCCACCTATTGGGTGGCTTCATCTTCATCTTAACACATTCACAAGGGAGACATCTCCCGTCATGCAGGGTGCATTCGCACCTCCACAGATCTCCAGTATCAGCTCTTGATACTGGTAATGGCTTAAAATGGCCACCACTTACGGGCTATTCATGCCCGTGCCACCTTTTGGGTGGCTTAATCTTCATCATCATCATCCGAAAACAGCACCATTTGGTCACCACTTGGTCCGGGAGACATCTCCCGTCACGCAGGGTGCAGTTGTGCCTCCACAGATCTCCAGTATCATCTTTTGATACTGGTAATGGCTCGAAAGGGCCACCACTTACGGGCTATTCATGCCCGTGCCACCTCTTGGGTGGCTTAATCTTCATCAATCAATCAATCAATAGAACGAGGACGATGAAAACCTGTGATGATGGACCACGGCTCTCATGCCCACCGTGCGAGGTATCCTGGGAGGTGACCGACACGCTTCTAAGCTGACGCCTCCACTCCACACCCGCGGGGCTCACCACAGCGACAATGACCAACACGGGGTCGACCCTGGGGAGTCGGCCTCGGAGTGGACAGCGTTCACATTCCCACACCCGCCCTGGGGCCAGCCTTCCAGGACTGGTCCCTGTGAGGGCGGGCTACTACGACAAAGATATACACGGGATCGACCAGTCATTCGCCATGGTGGAAAGCGCTGCGTCAGTTAGCAGCATCTGCCTCGTAGACCCGGAATGGTACCTTTTTCAGTCAGGAAAACCTGATTGTTTTTAATACAATACAATACAATACAATTTTATTTAGGTAAGGTACATACATACAAAATTTTTTTACAAGGATTGGTAGACTTATAGGTAGAGCTAGTACATACAATGCCTAAAGCCACTATTACGCAAAGCGTTTCGGGCATGATAAACTTAAATGACAAGCTTAATACTAAATGAGCATAATGAGTAGAATGAAAACAAGAAATGAAAACATAGATGAAAAAGCAGCACAAATACAATTATGTCGACAAACAGCGCTCTTTAAAGAAAAAACAGACATTGGTTGACAATAGAAGGGTAAGTAAGGTTACAGGGAATTTATTAGGTATAGCTTCGCTTTTAACTTAAACTGGTTGAGAGAGGTACAGTCTTTAACATGGTTGGGAAGGTCATTCCACATTCTGGGCCCCTTGATTTGTAGAGCATTTCTGGTTTGATTAAGTCGTACTCTAGGAATATCAAAACTGTATTTATTTCTGGTGTGGTGCTCATGGGTTCTGTTACAACCTTCTATGAAGCTTTTGAGATCAGGATTGGCATTATAGTTTAGCGTTTTATATATGTATAATACACATGAGAGAATGTGCAGTGACTTAATGTCTAACATATTCAGAGATTTGAGTAGGGGTACCGAGTGATGTCTGGGGCCAGAATTGGATATTGTCCTAATAGCAGCTTTGTGTTGAGTAATTAGAGGACGTAAGTGATTTTGGGTAGTAGAGCCCCAAGCACAAATACCATAGTTGAGATATGGATAGATAAGGGAGTAATAGAGAGTCACCAGGGCAGGGCGTGGTACATAATATCTGATCTTAGAAAGAATGCCCACAGTTTTTGAAACTTTTTTTGTTATGTTTAGAATGTGTCCCTGGAAATTCAGCTTGTGGTCAATGAGAATGCCAAGGAATTTGCCATCTAATTTGTTACAAATTTGGGTATTGTTTATTTTGAGATTTATTTGATTAGAGGATTTATTGCCAAACAGAATATAGAAGGTTTTGTCAATGTTAAGGGTGAGTTTGTTGGCAGTTAGCCACAGATGGACTTTATTTAGCTCAGTATTTACTGTGGCATTTAGAGCAAGGGGATCAGGACTGGAGTAAATGAAGGTTGTGTCGTCAGCAAATAGAATTGGTTTGAGGTGTTGGGAGGCATTTGGAAGGTCATTAATGTAGATGAGAAAGAGGAGAGGGCCAAGTATGCTGCCCTGGGGAACACCAATGTTGATGGGTAGGGTGGGAGAAATTGTATTATTCACAGAAACATATTGGAGCCTGTCAGTAAGGTAGGATTTGAGGTATTGTAGGGAGTGTCCTCTGACTCCATAATGATGTAATTTAAGAAGAAGGTTTTGGTGGTTGACAGTATCAAAAGCTTTACGCAGGTCCACAAACAACCCAACAGGGAACTCATTTTTATCAAGAGCTGTATGAATCGAGTTAAGCATACTAATAAGTGCATCGTTAGTGCTTTTTTTTGGGTCTGAAGCCATATTGGCAAGGGCTAAGTATATTGAGTTTGGCTAGATATGAGTAAAGCTGCTTATAGATTAGTTTTTCAAAAATTTTTGACAAGTTTGGCAGGATAGATATAGGTCTGTAGTTGTTAACATCTGTGAGATTACCACATTTGTGGACAGGCGTTACTCTCGCTTTTTTTAGAATATCTGGGAAGGTTTGGAGTTCAAGTGACTTGTTGAAGAGCAAAGCAATAGCAGGGGCTAAAGATCTGGAGGCTTTTTTTGTAAATTAAAGTTGGTATCTCCTCAAGGGCACCAGACTTGGTTTTAAGGGAAAGGATTATCTCATTGACGTCAGTGGAATTAATAGGCTTTAGGTACAGAGACTGTGGCCTCTCCGGGCATACGGGCACGCTTACGGCCACGGTAGCGAGAAGTCATGTTCCAACTTATAGCAGCCAGCTTCCCCTCGCCCTTCGGGGGTGGGGGTTCCACGCCTCTGGCCCTCACGGGATTGGGGGTGCTCCGACGGAACCCCCAAAGTGATAAGCCAAGAATACCAAGAATTGGAATTAATGTAAATTCAAATAATGCCACTTTCAATTACTAATTAGAGATGTCACTATTAACTGTAATTGATTTTATAAAATCATATAAGAATAAATAAAATAAGATAAAATAAAATAAGTCCCCCACTCTGTGAGCGTTTTCTTCCAACCGCAGAAATAGTCACTGCTTTCACAACAAAAGCGGTAAAGTTCTGCGAAGAAGAAAATGTATTACCATGATTTGGAGACTAACCGACTAAGTAGCGTGCGCGCGTAGCGAGCGGGGTACTTAAAAGCAAGCCCGCGGACTCAGCGACCTCTTGCTCGCCTCCGCCTCGCCAGATACACTACAAAACGCCCACCCTCCTCCCGGGAAACCCTGCTTCCCCGGTTTTACTTTCCAAGGGAAGATGCTAAAGCAGTTTGCTGGGGACATTTGTTCCATCTTGCAACGAATTTGTGTTACCTTGGGGGTGCTCCGACGGAACCCCCAAAGTGATAAGCCAAGAATACCAAGAATTGGAATTACCGTAAATTCAATCTTGCAACTTTCAATTAGAGATCTCTCTTCATTGTATTTGATCATTATAACGGCTATCCATTAATTTTATTCTGTATATTAATTTATGGTTATTCACTAATCATTATTAGTCACCATAATTAATTCCACTTTAATCATCTATTTATTCGTTATAATGAGCTATTATGCTTCTTCATTTAAGGATTATCAATTATTTAATAATTAATGATGACTATTATTATTAATTAATTATTTGTATTTAAATAATTAATTATTATTATTATTATTATAAAATAAAATAAGTCCTCCACTCTGTGAGCGTTTTCTTCCAACCGCAGAAAATAAATTTACCCAAATAAAGAGCAACATTAAAAAAACTTGGAGCACAATTTCACAAATATTGGGATCAAAGAAGATTTTAAATAACAAACCAATACTCCTGTCCAATAACGATGGTCAGCTTTCAGCCTCTGATTCTGCTATCGAGTTCAATAGGTTCTTCTCTTCCATTGGGTCATCCCTTGCAAATGATATTCCATCTTCCTGTACTGATGTTCAGGACTATCTTACAGGTAACTATCCACAGTCTCTGTACCTAAAGCCTACTAATTCCAGTGACGTTAATGAGATAATCCTTTCCCTTAAAACCAAGTCTGGTGCCCTTGAGGAGATACCAACTTTAATTTACAAAAAAGCCTCCAGATCTTTAGCCCCTGCTATTGCATTGCTCTTCAACAAGTCACTTGAACTCCAAACCTTTCCAGATATTCTAAAAAAAAGCGAGAGTAACGCCTGTCCACAAATGTGGTGATCTCACAGATGTTAACAACTACAGACCTATAACAATCCTGCCTAACTTGTCAAAAATATTTGAAAAAGTAATCTACAAGCAGCTTTACTCTTATCTAGCCAAACACAATATACTTAGCTCTCCGCTGCCCACTGGATGGGGGGCGGTGTGCAGGACAAACATATCAATTTTGACACTAGCTCTCCACATATGTCAGTTGCTTAATTTAGAACCTGTACTTGAGGTCGATCTCGAACCCATTGTTGATGTGACGACTTATACTGAATTTTGTAACTAGCTCATCAAGATTGTAACTTGCTGAGCTAAATGAATTGTGGGGTTCAGTCCCTGAGCCCATTATGTGCCTCTGTAACCCTTTCCACTACCGCCCACAAGATGGGTATGGGGTGCATAATAAATGAGCTAAACTAACTAAAACATAGTTTTTTGTTAACTAACAACAACCACAAGGTATCAGGGGCCAGATTCACGAAAGCACTTACGCAATCACTTACGAACCTGTACATCTTTTCTCAATCTTTGGCGACTTTGTTTCCAATTATTAAACAGTTAATGAGCTCCGAAGCACCAGGAGGCTGTTTATAACAATAACAACAGTTGAAAGGGAAGTTTTCATGCTTGTAAACTGTTTAATAAATATAACTAAAACCGTCAAAGATTGAGGAAAGATGTACACGTTCGTAAGTGCTTGCGTAAGTGCTTTCGTGAATCTGGCCCCTGGTACATAACTTACTATTTACAAGATTATAAACAAAAGAGCATTTGCTCAAAACATGCTACACTTAACATCTGTAGTACTTAATCCTGACACCTTGAATATGTCTTATATTGTTAATTAAATATCCCTTTTACATAACCCAACCTATCAATTAATGTTCTATAATTTACTTAATCAAGAACCCACACATAATCCCTAACAGTCAGGGCCTATTACTACCGAAATACTTAAGTGACTGTTCCCTGCATGAGATTTTTTTTTTGTTTTTTTTTGAGATATATACAAGAGTTGTTACATTCTTGTATAGTCACTAGTTGGAAGACAGCTAACGTGGTCCCAATATACAAAAAGGGTGACAGGCAAGAGGCACTGAATTACAGGCCAGTTTCCTTAACTTGTATACCATGCAAGGTGCTGGAGAAGATCGTGAGGAAAAGGCTCGTAGAGCATCTGGAGGGAAATAACTTTGTAACGCACCACCAACATGGGTTCAGAGATGGTAAATCGTGCCTCACAGGGTTAATAGAATTTTATGACCAGGCAACGAAAATTAGGCAGGAAAGAGAAGGGTGGGCCGACTGCATTTTCCTGGATTGCCAAAAAGCCTTCGACACAGTACCCCATAAAAGGCTGTTAAAAAAGTTGGAGCAACAGGCAGGAGTAAAAGGGAAGGTGCTCCAGTGGATAAGGGAGTACTTAAGCAACAGGAAACAGCGAGTAACGGTGAGGGGGAAGACATCAGAGTGGCGAGATGTCACCAGCGGAGTCCCACAGGGCTCAGTACTTGGACCCATCCTGTTTCTAATATATGTGAACGATCTTCCAGAGGGTATAGACTCATTCCTCTCGATGTTTGCTGATGATGCAAAAATTATGAGAAGAATCAAGACGGATGAAGATAGACAGAGACTACAGGATGACCTGGATAAACTGGAGGAATGGTCTAGAAAATGGCTGCTGAAGTTCAACTCTGGAAAGTGTAAGGTGATGAAATTAGGCGAAGGGAGCAGGAGGCTGAACACAAGGTATCATCTGGGAGGGGAAATCCTGCAAGAATCAAATAGAGAGAAGGATCTGGGGGTTGATATCACACCGAACCTGTCCCCAGAGTCCCACATCAAAAGAATATCATCAGCGGCATATGCTAGACTGGCCAACATAAGAACTGCCTTCAGAAACTTGTGTAAGGAATCTTTCAGAACCCTGTATACCACTTATGTAAGACCAATCCTGGAGTATGCAGCTCCAGCCTGGAGTCCATACCTAGTTAAACACAAGACAAAGTTAGAGAAGATTCAGCGGTATGCCACCAGGCTCGTCCCGGAACTGAGAGGATTGAGCTACGAGGAAAGGCTAAAGGAGCTGAACCTCACATCCCTGGAAAACAGAAGAGTAAGGGGAGACATGATAACCACCTACAAAATTCTCAGGGGAATTGACAGAGTGGACAAAGACAAACTCTTCAGCACGGGTGGGACACGAACAAGGGGACACAGGTGGAAACTTAGTACCCAGATGAGCCACAGAGACGTTAGAAAGAATTTTTTCAGTGTCAGAGTAGTTAATAAATGGAATGCACTAGGAAGTGATGTGGTGGAGGCTGACTCCATACACAGTTTCAAATGTAGGTATGATAGAGCCCAGTAGGCTCAGGAATCTGTACACCAGTTGATTGACAGTTGAGAGGCGGGACCAAAGAGCCAAAGCTCAACCCCCGCAAGCACAATTAGGTGAGTACTAGTACGCGTAGCGTTTCGGGCAAGTCCTTAATCCTATGGTCCCTGGAATACGATCCCCTGCCGCGAAGAATCGTTTTAAATAGCATGAATATAAAAGAACCTTATCTGACCCTGGGGTTTCCTGGCAGAGCCAATTAAGAACCCAGGGTCATAACACTCCTCCCCCCTTCAGAGAAAAAAATGTGGCTACTAGAATTGTAGTCCTATTATTTTCTATCAGTACTACACTGAGCTTTAAATTTGCTCTGTACCTAGTGTTACCCAATCTCCTAATTTTTATGTAATTTCAAACAACCTTATCATTGTGTTCATTGCTGTCTTCTTTTATGTGCTAGCCATATGCTGTATTGTGACTACCAATTTTTGTCAACTACCATTCAAGCTGTCATTGCAATCAATCTTAGCTACCTATGTGCTTTAATATACTGTACCTACAATTTTCTCTCATCTTTTTTTTCATTTCATGTAATCTGTTATCATTTTTTGTCTATAATTTTGCAAGTATTTACCTCCTTAAAATTTTCTTAGATTAAGGACCTGTCCGAAACGCTGCGCGTGCTAGTGGCTTTACAAGACTGTAATTACCATAATTGTATCCTCACATTCCTTATGTACATTCTTGTATATGCATAAATAAAATAAAATAAAATAAAATAAATAAAATTTGTAAGAGCGTACAAAGAAAAAGTAGTCAATAAAAGAAAATTAAAAACAAACAAAATTTCTCTGAAAGAAAGACACACAAAAAGGGGAAATAATTATTTTGACAAGGAATATTTAATGTCACAGGAGAACTTAAAAAATAAAATAAACATGATAGTTGGTTCGTGGCTTCCTGTTGCTCAGATGTATGCTACTCTGGCAACCGGGATGACGCATCAGCTATCACGTTCAGCCGACCTGGTAAGTAGATTAATTATGGTTAGATTGAAGTCCTGCAGGTATAATGCCCACCTGAGGATCCATTTATTTCTCTCTTTCATCTGATGGATAAACACTAGTGGGTTATGGTCCATATACACTTCCACTATATTAGCCATGAGATATACTTCAAACTTTTGACAGGCTAACACTAGCACCAATGTTTCTTTTTCTAACACTGAATAATTGCACTGAGCCTTGTCAAATTTCATAGACTAATAGTTCACTGGATGGTCCACTTGATCATCCCCAGTTTGCAACAACACTGCACCAGCACCCTTGTGCGGCAGCACCACTACGCACGTGTGGCAACACCTCGCACGTGTGGCAACACCTCGCACGTGCGGCAACACCTCGCACGTGTGGCAACACCTCGCACGTGTGGCAACACCTCGCACGTGTGGCAACACCTCGCACGTGTGGCAACACCTCGCACGTGCGGCAACACCTCGCACGTGTGGCAACACCTCGCACGTGTGGCAACACCTCGCACGTGCGGCAACACCTCGCACGTGTGGCAACACCTCGCACGTGCGGCAACACCTCGCACGTGCGGCAACACCACTACACCTGGTGGAGTTGCCCGCGTTGTTGAGTAGATTAGATACACAGTGTTTAGTGGGTTTTCATATTTATTTAGTAGTCCTGGATACAGCAGTGTCGTGGACGTTGAGACGGAGCTTGGAGCAGAGCAGAGAGCTGAGTGTGGCCGGAGTCGCGGCCCTATGTGGGAGAGCGTTGTAGCTCGATGTGGTCCTAGTCTGCTGCCTGATCTGTGTCGAAGCTGTAGCGTCTTGTAGACGATTAGAACTGCATACGCCAAGTGCTACATTCTTGACTAGAAATTGTACTGTTTGCTATTCGATTGATTGATTGATTGATGAAGATTAAACCACCCAAAAGGTGGCACGGGCATGAATAGCCCGTAAGTGGTGGCCATTTTAAGCCATTACCAGTATCAAGAGCTGATACTGGAGATCTGTGGAGGTGCGAATGCACCCTGCATGACGGGAGATGTCTCCCTTATGAATGTGTTAAGATGAAGATGAAGCAACCCAAAAGGTGGCACGGGCATAAATAGCCCGTAAGTGGTGGCCATTTTAAGCCATTACCAGTATCAGGAGCTGATACTGGAGATCTGTGGAGGTGCGAATGCACCCTGCATGACGGGAGATGTCTCCCTTGTGAATGTGTTAAGATGAAGATGAAGCCACCCAAAAGGTGGCACAGGCATGAATAGCTCGTAAGTGGTGGCCCTTTTGAGCCATCACCAGTATCAATAGATGATACTGGAGATCTGTGGAGGTGCGACTGCACCCTGCGTGACGGGAGATGTCTCCCGGACCAAATGGTGACCAGATAGTAGTTTGCTATTCCTCATATCGCTTGCTTATATGGTGACACCTCAGCTCCCTCCAACAAGATGAGAAGAGTATTACCTGTAATTGGGGAAAGGATTGTAGCTTCTGTAATTAGTGCTTATTAGTTATGCTATTAAGATAATGAGATAATGGAGCGATTATAAGATTACCTCGCTACAAAGTAAATAGCCGACAGTACAATTTTCATAGTCAAGAATGCAGCAATCGGCGTATGCAGTTCTAATCGTCTACAAGACGCTACAGCTTCGACACAGAACAGGCAGCAGACTAGGACCACATCGAGCTACAATTCGCTCTCTCATATATAGAGCTCCGCGTCTCCGGCCACACTCAGCACGTCCACGACACTGCTGCATCCATGACTACTAAATAAATATGAAAACCCACTAAAAACTGTGTATCTAATCTATTCAATAACGTAACATAATCGTACGTTACACAGGTGTTTTCTCCCCTGATTCCATGTATCAAATCAAATCAAATCAAATGTTTATTTAGGTAAGGTACATACATACAAGAGATTTTACAAAGAGTGATGGATTTATAGATAGGGCTAGTACATACAATACCTAAAGCCACTATTACGCAAAGCGTTTCGGGCATGATAAACTTAAATGACTAAAGCTTAATACTAATTGAGCATAAAGAATAAAATGAGTTGAGAACAAAATCCATCCTGTGCCATCCATCCTGTGAGATGGGAATGTTAGATGAATTCACAGCTAGTCTTTGATCAACACTGTGTAATCTCTCATGTATAAGTGTAGCAGCACATTGCTGTGTGTACCTAGGCTTGTTAAAAAAAAAATACTGTGTAATTTTGAAGTCGCAAACCAAAGAAAATGTAGAGCTGGCACCGGGCCAGAAGCGACCCACCTGACGCCTTACCAACAACACTCTTCACCACCTGAACAAAAGATCGTGCTGCCACAGCAAATTAAACTTCGTAGCTTTTAACACAAGGAGGAATAACCAACAATTCCACCAGGAACAGGAAAAGAATGTAGGAGAGGAGGGAGAGAAGCCATTCAATGCATGTTTCGTAAGGAAGAGAAGTGTAGAAGCAGTGTATGTTGGAATTTGGGCAGAGTAGGTGGTAGCTATTTACCCTTTTTGTTTTTATTATTAACAAACATTGGTACAGAGCTGTATGCTGGTTCCCTAATAAATGTACAGAGCAGTGTGCTGCTTCCCTATTTTAGGTACATAGTGTTGTGCCTCCCTATTATAGGTTAGTAGTCATCTTGTCCCTGACAGTGAGAAATTATATCTCTTGATGTGCAGCTGATGTGGAAAATTATATACTTCGTAGAGACCATGTATCTAAAGTTTAGCACAACAGAATAACACAAACTAATGGTACTGTATATTCTATTCCTATGCCTTGTGCACTTGCTTGTAATAAAGTTTTTTTTTTTTTTTTTTTTTTTGTTAGATATATACAAGAGTTGTTACATTCTTGTACAGCCACTAGTACGCGTAGCATTTCGGGCAGGTCCCTGGAATACGATCCCCTGCCGCGAAGAATCGTTTTTTCATCCAAGTACACATTTTACTGTTGCGTTAAACAGAGGCTACAGTTAAGGAATTGCGCCCAGTAAATCCTCCCCGGCCAGGATACGAACCCATGACATAGCGCTCGCGGAACGCCAGGCGAGTGTCTTACCACTACACCACGGAGACTGTGACGGTTTCATTCACATTTCTCAATGGGGGGGGGGGGAAGATCTTGAGTGTGGTTCCTGGGCAGAGCAGAAATGGTTGGGCATGTTTCCTGTCACCTAATGCCTCTGTTCACCTAGCAGTAAATAAGTACCCAGGAGTTAGGCAACTGTTGTGGGGTTGTATCATGGAGAGGCTCAGTAGTTTAACTTGGGGGGGGGGGGGGTGCGGTAGAAAATTATTATATTTATTTATTTATTTATTTATATATATACAAGATGGTACATTGGGGGTTAACAGAGAATATAGAAATTAAGTTGAATTTACATTCTTGTAAAAACACTAGCACACATAGCATTTCGGGCAAAAAGCATATAAGCATTTTAGTAAAAAAACAATTATGGTGTTTCAGAGTAACTTGAAGTTTGTCTTATGAATGGACGAATAACTCGTGTCACGTGGTGCAAGTATAACAACTCGGACAATATAGAGCAATATGCAGGGAAAATGGATGATTTTGTGGTGTTACAGTAGAATATAAGGCAAGCAGACATGGACTTTTCTGGTAAGTAATTGTTGTTATTAGTTAAATTTGATAAAAACTTCTTCAAGTACTCTTATACATATTCAGTAGTTATAAATATATACATACTGTATATCTTACATAAGAATATCAATATTTCTGTATTGCATTCTGTAACCAATATTGAATTATGCAACCTTAGTGCTTTCTTTTGATATTTACTTAAAATCTGTAACTGGTTTTGAAAGGGTGATAAGTACATGGTGATAAATAGGCTAATACTTAAGATATTTAATGAAGTTTAAAAGAGTTATATCTGATCTAATACCGGTACAGTGTCAGCTGACATAGTTGTGGAGCTCCTTGAGGTTGCTATCAACCTAATACTCTACACCAGGGAAATTTATCCTCAATCTGTTTTTCAAAGAAGGAAGAAGTACAGCATCCCTGTACAGGTAAACAAAATTGTCTTTGCTATGTTCATACTCTTAGGTTAGATTTGATTGTTCTGGTTTTATTAAAATGATTATGCATTGAAATGTGTAACATTTGTCTGATTAATTGTACAGTATAACATTTGGTTGTGCCTTAATATAAGCTCTGCTGTCTCATAAGAATGGTAGTCACCTGCGCTCTAGTAATTCTAAGCCAAATTTGGTTAATTAACATTATATATCCTCACCTAATTTGATTTCATCTAATAGTGTGTAAGCCCAAAACTGAAGACATTTGTGGAATATGCAGCATGGTAGCCAAATGAGTTTTTATACTAATACCTCTGTAGCTGTATACTCCATTTATAATTTGTATATTGAAGATGTGTGACAGTATATACTTTTCTAAGCAGTTTAATGCCTTATCTTTCATGCTACATTGAATACCACTAGAGGCTTGAACAACTAACCAAGGTGTCGGGTAGCAGAAGAGATGTTGCTAGTTAGGAACCAAGAATGTGTATTTCCATCTTATTTGCCTTATACTTGTTAATATTTTGCAAACAATCAAGCTTATCGAGCAAGACTCTAAACACACAATTTTGTTAATGTTTGCCAGTAAAACATTGATACAATAGTAGTAATAACAGGAAATTCCATAAATGTGTTATTTATAAAATAAAATGGAAAATTTTAAAATTTTATTCAGTCTTTGTAAGTGAAATAAATTTTAATGTAAGCTTTATCTTTGCTCAGTTTTAAGTCTTCCTACTCATTAACTGGGCTTGTATTATGTGGGCACTATGTTGAAGGGGAAATTCCTAGGGATATTGTGGAAGGAGGGAGAGTAAAGCATCTATTTTATACCATATAATACTATACAGTACTGTGTTTATAAATACTGTAATACTGTATATTGGTTTTCTTCAGATGTGTACTCACCCAGGGCTGCGGTCATACATTAGCGAGTGTGTGGGCTCAATTCGTCCTGTTCTGGAGAAGGGTGAGGTAGAAAAAGTTGTTGTGGCAGTGCTATCAACAGAGGGAGTCCCTGTTGAGAAATTTGTGTTTGAAATTGTGCAGCAGCCAACTAAACCTCATGATATCAAGTATGTTTAAGTATTCATGTTTCGTTTAGACATTTTAAAATGTAAAATTTGGTTGTAATTAAATTTTGTGAGAATTTCTACATTGTTTTTCCTGCATTAAGTATATAACAAATTAGGCTTTGAATGAATATGGAAAGCTCTTCCTGAGCAAGATGCTCAGATGCTCCCTGGACCAAGATCCTTTGTGGTCCCATTAGACATGATCATACCAGCTTGGGTGACATTTTGTACCTGCTTAACTGGAATATTTTCAAATATCCTTGTCGGATCATACTGGTGATAGGGAGGTTCTAGAGAAAAGTTAAATCCAGTCAAGGGTGCTTTCAAGATGACCAGCCGAACACTTGAAACGTGAAATAAGAAAGACAAGTTACTTCTGTCTGTTGAGAAGCCAGAAGATATGAGTGCAAGGTAGCAATAAGACAGAGGGCATGATGAGCTCGAGCAAAGGACCAAATTGGGCCGAATCAAGATAGGGTCCTCTTTGAAACAGCATACTGCATTCTTTGCTAAGAAGCTAGAGTTAGGATGGAAATGCAGAAAGATGTTTCTATGGCTGAAAGTGATAATCCAAATTTGTAAGAATATGAAGCTCACTTACCCAGACATCTAGAGACTAGGGTGAGTAAGAACAATGTCTAGAAAGTAAGATTCTTAAAGAAAGGAACAACTGAATCTAATCCAAACATAAAAAGTTTAACACACTAAGGGAGAGATCAGGTAGGTTCTAACAGAAAATGTAAAAAAAATGTATTGTATGTGGAAAATGGCCAAACCAAGTTTAATGAAGAGATGACGGGAAATATCGAGGCTGAAGGTGGGTGAAGGGGGAAGGGTGAAGAGGCTCCGCGTGAGCCACCCAATAGGAAGCTCTTGTGTTAGATATATTCTTCATTTTCATAAAAAGCCAAGATTAGAGAGGATGTCAGTAGTAAAACAGAAATGGAACAAGACTAAGTGCAGTACACAGTTGGAGATCCCTCAAAGTCACCTTGCACTAGTGGTGAGAGGAGGCTCTTAAGACATTGGATGAAAATCTACCAGCAGCTTCCTGTAGAGATGACAGATCTCCCTCCAGAAACTCTGCATGTAATGATTGGTGGAAGGCCTTGAAGTGATCATATAAGAGTGAGGCCCAGAAGAGAAATAATGAATTGCACTCAAAGCCACAATAAGAGGAACTGAAAACCCTCTTCCCAATGAACAAAACCCGGTCCTCGACCAGGCCTCCTCTAGAGACCTAGAGGCCTTCCAGAGACTGAAACTCAAAAACCTCCAATCAGATGCAGCGAAAGGAAAACTTCCCACAGGAGATGAGGCACTTAAGCACTTGGTGTAAAATACCATAAACAAGCTAACTGTAGGAAGGGGAAAAAAGGCACAAACAAAATAAGACAATTTCAAGAACTTTCCCAGTGCACAGTACCTAGAGGCCAGATATACTGCAACAAAGAGAGACACACATACCCAACTGAAAGTGATCTGAGTCCAGAGTAGATTCCTGGACCCCAGTATGCAGCAGGAAACCCACATGGCATGTACTGAAGGAAGACAAGACAGAAGTATCAAAATATTGACCCCAAGAGGGACATAATGAACCAACTTTAGGCTGGAAGGACAAAACCTCTAGTGGAGAGAGGAGGAACTGAACTTGAAGCCAACAATGTTGTTTCATTGTCTTCAAAAGGCAAGACTCAAGTTTTCTAGGACCCGTAGCATGAGGAGATAGGGAATCCAAAGCCTAGGAACAGACACAGAAGCTAATTAAGTGACCCCTTTTCCCTAGTTGAGTGAACCATAAGGGTTAAACATCTTGTAAGTTTCATATCGAAAGGAGGCTGAAACAGTTGCTACCAAATGACAGTAAAGAACACCCGTCTGAAGAGTGACCTCTAACCCAACAGGGAAAATGTTGTGGGGGCAGTAAAAATTATCGTCGTCAGGGGCAAGGGATGTCTGTTGACAATATTCCAAGCAGTGCCAAGCCAATCCTCAGTGTTGGTTCATTGCAAATCAATGATGTGTGTCGGCATCAACTTGGGTGGACCTATGGTTCTGGCTAGGAGAGCAACCAAAGGACCCATTCTCAGTAAAAGACTACAATTTTATTTAAATTGTGTGTTTTTAGATATCTTAAATGCTTCAACATGTAATTTTATAATACTTGACAAGTTTGTTTTAGTTTAGCAAGTGATATGTTATAGGGGTTAGGTTGATTTATATTTCCTCTAGGTATGTGGTACCTGGTAACATTTACCCTAAATAGGAGATTTATTAAATGCTTTCACTAATCCTACAGGAAAGATCCACAGTTGTTGCGTATGGAAGAGGCCTTGAGAGCCTTTTGCCTCAAGTTGAGCATCAGTGACTCCCTCCTGCAGCCATTGCCCCCAGGCTGCTCCTTTGCCATTCATATCCACGTTCCTGAACATGTACCAGGCGCCATGAGTTCAGGGCCTGAGTATCAGGTGAGATAATGCCTTGTTGTTTTATTTGGTTGTGCTTTTAGAATGGGATCAGATTACAAACAATATGCATTCCAAAAAGGTGTTTGTAAAATTTCTTACAGGTGTAGATAGAGAAAATGTTCTCAGACCCCCAAAATCATCATATAAAACCAAAATGTTTTGATAATGATACTGTAATTCATTTTGTTGGGAACAGGCAGCCTGTGTATAATTACCTAAGTGTAGCTACAGGATGAAAGCTACTCTCGTGGTGTGCTGTCTTCCCAGTACTCTTTGTCGTATAACGCTTTGAAACTACTGATGGTTTTGGCCTCCACCACCGTCACACTTAGCTTGTTCCAACCGTCTATCACTCTGTTTGCAAAAGGAAACTTTCTAATATTTTTTCTGGGGGGAGCCCATTCGGCTCCCCCGGAGCTATCCAGGCTGATATGAATGTATTAGACACTGGCATCAGTCAAGCGAATGGAGTTTTTAGGCCTACCAAGGACCATGAGCCAGAACCCGGCCCCCTCAGAGAGGCACGAGGAGCAATGGCCTATAGAAACCCCCATATGAGTGGAAGCATTCTATTTCAGCCATCTATCGGGTCAGGTACCCAGGAAAAGTAGGGGCCCCAAAGTAAATCTTGTCTGGTTAAAATATTGCTACTGAAAGCCGAACTGTTGGACAGAACTCCCCCAAACGAAAAACGAGCAAATGAACATGATGTCACAACCGTCACCACCCCGCTGTCTGTACATCTCCCCAGACTCCCATGCCGGCTATCCACACCATCAGTTCTGTAGCTGATGTGAGACCTGGACGGTCGTGCAACTCTGGCTCTGCATCTTTTTCAGTGCTGTGCCTAGTGGTGTGGTCCTGTCCCAGTAGTGGTGTGCGAGCCAGGAGTATTTTCACCTGTACTCAGGCTGCATGCGCCTTAGGGTTACCTTCCCTAGGTGCCCTGTAAGTACTGCCCTTATGGCTTGGGGGTTATCTTTCACAAGTTACTTGGGGGCTACCTCCGCTGAAGTCTTTTGGTGCTTGGTGATTACCCGCTCTTGGGATCAGCTGGGGTGTTTCATGCACCACTGTTTGTCTCCGGTTAGGAGGTAGTTTCGTCACTGGTAGGGGGCGCAAGGTAGTATGTAGCTTGTTTTCACAATGATACAGCGGCCGGCTATGTTCCGCCTGTGTCGTTGTGCTATTGCAGGGTTTTTATTTTGTTTTTGTCTTTCCTGCCTGGTGGGGGGGTCTGTCCCTTGGTGTTGGTACCTATTATATTGGTGGTCCTCCACTAGGTGCCTGTGAGTGTACATGTCCTGGTGGTTCAGTTTTTAGCAGTTCGTTTGGTAGTTTGGGGCACTGGTTAACAGTATCTTGCCTGGGCTTCCTTTAGCAGAGTGTCTAAGGGCCCTGGATAACCCCACTGGGGCTCAATGGTCCGATGGATGCGTCCCCTGGGTCCCATCTCGCTTCGTGCGAGTTTGAGGGTTGCTCTGTCCCTTTGTCTCAGGGTGACAATCACCTGTTCTGCCTCTATCATGCTGCCTGTTTGGTCGGTGACTCCTTCGACCTGGAGTTCTGCAAGTGATGTTACTTGCATGTACTCCGTTTCATCTAGTCCTCTGATTTACGAATTTGATATGGCGTCAGCTTCTCCCCGGGTTCGGTTCCGAGTTCCCTTGGGTACTTCAGTTCCTTCTTTCCAGAGGTGTTTGATCTCCCGCATCCCATCTCATGAGGTGCGGGAGGCCATTGCGGCTTACCTCCTGCGCGACCCGCATTACACCTCGATAATGGTTCCTGCTTCTTTCGAGTTCGGTTCTTCTTTTCCTTACTGAGTGTGTTACGAGGTTCCAGAATTGTCCTGGTTGGCAGACAATCCTATCCTTTCATTGGGGGTGTGGCATGCGTTCTGTTGGTCCCGCACGCTTGAGTGGCGAGAAGCCTGTAAACCTGTACAGGCGAGAAGCCTGTAAACCTGTACAGTTGTACAGGTTTACCTGGGGAGCGAGTTTGAGCGCCTCAGTATGTGCTTGTTCACCCCTGCCCTTCCTCGGGATGTTGGGCTTGTACAGCTTCACTTGCAGGTTCCCTCCCTCTCAGATGCCAAGGCCAGTGGTGCCAATTTTGGAACCGGCGACGACTGGTCAGTGTGGTGATCGCTCTGCTCGTAAGTTGATTTTGCGTCAGGAGTGTCAGCCTTTTCGCAGTTCATCCCATTGACGGGGGGTTGGGGGGGGGGGCTCACACTTCTTGCCCATGCCTGGTCCCACAATTTGTGGGCGTTTCGGGTCATATCTGGTAGCCTGCGATGGAGTTTGGTCACTTTGACTTCGGGCCCCTCCCCTTTCGGGGAGTTTGGGGCTGGCAGGGGAGACCTGCCAGCCCCGGATGTCCACTCTGTCCCAGGTCCGGCTTCTCTTGGAGCCGGGCGCTTGGATGGTGTCCGTGGACCTCCGGGATGCATATTGGCATGTCTCGCTTAGTCCGGGGTTCAGGGACTACTGGCTCTGTTTTTGTTGTGGGGCGTTAGGCTTATCGCTTTTGTTGCCTTCCATTCGGCTTGAATCTGGCACCCTGCGTGTTCATACGCCTTCCCCGGGTTGTAGTGGCTCGTCTGTGTACTTTGGGTTCAGGTTCTGGCCTACCTCAACAACTTGCTGGTATGGGCTCCCAGCCAGTCCACTTGTCTGCTCGCCGGGGATTTGGTTCTTTTCCAGCTCGCCGGGTTCGGGTTCCTAGTGAACTGGTGAAAATCCCATCTGGTTCCTTCTCAGGTTCAGTCTTGACTGGGTCTTGTGGGGGACTCTTGGACCACTTCCTTGTCTCTCCCTCCATAGTCTCTGCTTTGGCTGCAGTCCTGCCCTTGCCTGTTTCTGGGGGGCTCCCGGGTCACCTGGTGGTTGCTCGAGGGTTTGTGCGGGAGCCTCAATTTTGCCGTAATGATCTGCCCACCAGGTCGAGTTTGGCTTCGTAGGCTGTTCTGGTTCTTTCGGGGACTTCCCTTCTGCCTCTCTCGCAATTGGGTCAGTTTCCGGGTGCCTTGCGTCGGCTGCTGCGTCGCTGGCTTCCTCTTCGGGGTTTTGGGGGTTTATTGCCTTGGGTCCTACCCGAGCCCTTGCTTGATGTGTCCACGGATGAGCAATCTCTTGGCTGGGGCTTTGTGACCAGTGCTTACCAGGCCGACCAAGGGTCCGTCCTTCCATCTGGCCCACAGCACGGTGCAAGAGTTTGCGGATCGACGATTCGGCTGCTCCCCTGTGGTTCATTGCCTGGTTTGTGGGGGTTCAATGCAGTCCTTGGCTCTTTGGGGCTGGTCGCTGAGGGTGACACGTCTGCTGAGTTCTCAGGGTATACCTCTCCTGGCTGTTCACATTCAGGGGTATTCAACATCCTGGCGGACAACCTGTCTCGGTTCATTCACCTGTCCACGGAATGGACGTTTGATGCCAACTCGTTCAGTTGGGTTTGCCGGATGAACGGGCTCCCGGAGGTGGACCTCTTCTGCGTCGGCTTGGTCGTGGCGTCTCCCGATATATGGGTGCCTTCCCCGACTGCGAGGCCGTTGAGGTTGATGCCTTTAGGCAGGACTGGTCAAGGTGGGGTTACCTATACCTCTTCCTCCCGGTTCTGCTGTTGCTCCAGGTTCTAGCTCCCTTGGAGTCTTACCAGGGCCGAGTTGTCCTTCTGACCCCTTGGTGGACGGCCCAGCCATGGTTTCAGGCGCTGCTTGTTTGGTGTCCGAACCCATGGGTCTTCCCACAGCTCCGCCGCTTTGTTCGTTTACAGCCGTCTCCTTTTCTGGCATAGATTGAGACTGCTGCTTTCCAGAGGGATCCCTTGGGTTGTTGATGCTTGGTTGGTTCGGCTGGAGGTGCATCGTGTGTTGTGTCCGGTTGTGGCTCTCCGCTGGTACCTGAGCGCCACGGCCTTGGTAGCCGGGGACATGCTTTGGGTTGATCTGGTTTCCCTTCTTCCCTGTTCCAGGGTTCGAGTCTCCCGGGTCGTCTGCTGGGTAAATTGATCCAGCCAGCCTGTGGTCTATCCTCGAGCTCATGACATTCGAAAGTTTGCTCTTTTTTCAATTGGGGAGCCGCCTCCCAGGTAAGTCCCTCTTGTTTTTGTCTTTTGGTAAGTAGCTCCGGGGAGCCGACGGGGCTTCCCCCTAAAAACAGCATTGAATGTAATGAAATGCCATTTTCTGGGTGAGACCCGGAGACTCCCGGCAACCCTCCCTCCCTCTGGTTGGCAGTTTTTCACGTTTTCTGGGGGGAGCCCCGTCGGCTCCCCGGAGCTATCCCAGGCTGATATGCTAATGTCAGACTTTGGCATCAGTCATGTGTATGGAGTTCTTAGGCCTACCGGGGACCACGGCCAGAACCGGGCCCCCTCAGAGAGGCAAGGGGAGCAATGGCCTATAGAAGCCCCCGTGTAGTTGGAAGCATTCTATGTCTGCCATCGACAGGAACAGGCACCCAGAAAGGTAAGCGCCCCAAAACAAACCCCTATTCTGGTTAAAATTGCTACCTAAAACCGAACTAGTGGATAGAACTCCCCAACCGAAAACAAGCAAACTAGTGTGACGTCACACACTGCCGCGCCGCTGTCTGCGCAGCTCCCCCCTCCCCGGGAGGGGGAAGGGGGAGCCCCAGACCCCCCGCGCCGGCTACCCACACCTCAGTTCTTGAGGCTGATGCTATAGGCGATGGTCGTGTGCTCTGGCTCCGGTGTCGCTACTGCACTGTGCTTTGAGTGTGGTGTTAGTTTTGTGGGTGCGAGAGCCAGGAGTTATCTTCAGTACTCGGGCTGCATGCGCCTAGGGCTGCCTTCCCTAGGTGCCCTGTAAGTACTGCCCTTGGGGCTTGGGGCCACCTTCCACAGGCTCCTCGGGGTCTGCCTCTGCTGGTCCGTTTTACCTTTCGGTTTTTCGGCCGCCTGTTGGGCTCTTGGGTGTTCTGTTCTCCCTTGTTACCGGCAGGTAAGAGGCAGTTTGCACTGGTAGGGGCGCAGGGTGCTGCTCAGCTTGTAATTCCCGACATCGCGGCCGGCTCTGTTCCTTGGGGTTCGCTGTCCTCTTGCGGGGTTTTGTTTTTCTTTTTGTTTTTGCCTGGTGGGGGGTTCTGTCATTTTATTCAGTTTGTTTTTGCCCTTCCACTGTTCTCCTCGGTGGCGCCCCCTGCTAGGTCCCCGTGAGTGTACACGTCCCTGGGGTTCAGCTTTAGAAGTTTGCTTGGTAGTTTTGGGCGCCGGTTTGCAGCACCCTGCCTGGGACTACCTGAGCGCGAGTCCTCTTAAAGTAAACGCTCAGGACCCTGGGAATCCCCTAGGGGGCGCGTGGGTCCGATGGATGTGACCCCGGAGTCCCCACTCGCTGTGTGCGAGTTTGAGGGTTGCTCGGTCCCCTTGTCTCAGGGTGACCCTCATTGTTTTTGCCTCTGCCACGCTGCCTGTTGGGTCGGTGATACTTTCGACCCTGAGTCCTGTGAGTGTTGCTGCTTGCTTGTGACTCAATTTACCCAATCCTCTGATGATTCTATTCGGGTACAGGCGGCACGTGCGTTGCAGTCTAGGTTTCGTCTGTTGCAACGCGCTCGGTTGGTTGCTTCCCCGGATGCCCCGGGGCTGCCCCGCTTTGCTTTTCGAGACCCGGACTTGGGGGTGGGGGTCGCTTCGATCCTGGTTCAGTCCGCACCTCCTCGTCCTTCCCCTTCTGTTCGTTCTGGTCCCCCGCCCCTGCTTCCGGCCCCGAAGCGTCTGAGGGTTTCGGGGTCGGAGCAGGGGTTACTTGATCTCGAGACTCGGGCAGCTTCGGGGGTTGCCCCTTCCGGGGGGGTGGCAGAGGCATTCGAGTCTTGTCTCCCGGCCGAAGCTTCAGGGTCTGACCAGTGGGCCCCCCTTCCTCCAGCTTTTCCGGCTGCTCCGTCCTTGTCTTGTGGGGTCGGGGCTTGGGGAGAGGACTCGGCCTCGGGTCTTGTGGTGACAGACCTCGAGGCTGGGGAGGGGCTGACTTGGGGGCCTTGGGCCCCGCTGGACCCCGCCTGGGTTTTTCTTCCCACTGAGCGGGGCTTATTGTTACAAGGAGTGGGGTTTTCTTTCCCCCCCTCTGCGTTCGAGTTGGATTTGGTGTCGGCCCCTCCCCGGGTACGGTTCCGTGTTCCCCCGGGTACGTCGGTTCCGTCCTTCCGGAGGTTTTCGGCTTATCGCATCCAACCTGGTGTGGTGCGAGCGGCCTTTGCAGCTTACCTCCTGCGTGACCCGGATTATGCCTCGGAAATGGATCCGTCCACGTTCAGGTTTGGGACTTCGGGTCCTTTCTGGCTCCGTTACGAGGTTCCGGAGTCGTCCTGGCTAGCAGACTGCCCCTTGTTTGGTCTGGATTCCTGGCATTCTTTCTGTCGTTCCCGCACGCTGGAGTGGCGGGAAGCTTCCACGGTGCTTCAGGTTTTCCTGGGGAGTGAACTTGAGTACCTGAATGAGTGCTTGTTTGCCCCTGCCCTTCCCCGCGATGTGGGCGTTATTCAGCTCCATGTGCAGGTTCCCTCCCTTTCGGCAGCGCTCGTGGCGGAGGACTTGCGCGCTCGGGGCCTTTTGTGTTCGGCCTTGCGGTTCTTTTCCCTCCTGGAGCTGTCTTCGGATTGGCTCGTGGAGGATGTGGGGACGCTTGGGTCAGTCCCGGGGTCCGGCACCTTGTCCTCGGCTGCGCATTCGTCGGCTGCCTTGTTGAAGCTGTTCACGCCGATTTTGCGGGATGCGGTTTCCCTGTTCTATGCTTCCCGTCTGGCGTGTCGGCAGGCGGTGCTGGGTTCCTCCGTGGAATCTGCTTGGGCTCTGGCTCTTAGGCGTTCTTCACCTTTTTGTCCTCTCCTGTTTGGGGAGTCGGCTGTGGCGCAGTTTATTCAGGCTGCGTCGGCGGCTTGTCGTCCGATGTCGGACTTGTTGGTTTTCCGGGGTCCCGGGGTGGGTCTTCCCGGAAAGGTCGTGCCAGGGCTCGGGGTTCCTCTCGTCGTGGTAGGCCTCTGGTGTCAGGTTTGGGGTTGGCTCCTCCTGCGGACCCTCCCTCGTCTGGTCGGCGCGGTGTTCGCGCTGTGCGGGGTTCTGGGTCTCGTAAGGGTCGCCGGCCCTTTCGCGGTTTGCCCCTTTGACGGGGCGATGGGGAAGCGGCTTGCGCTGTTCGCCCGCGCCTGGTCCCACGATTCGTGGGCCTTTCGGGTCGTGTCTCGCGGCCTGCGGTGGCGTTGGGTGGCCCCTCCCCCCTTTGGGGGGTCGGGGCTGGCAGGGCAGGCTTCTTCTCCTGCGCTCTGTCGAGTCGTCTTGGAGTGGGTACGCTTGGGCGTCGTCGAAACGACGTCGTCCCTCAGATGGGTTTCCCGTCTGTTTCCGGTTCCGAAACGGGACTGCGCGGACCTGCGGTTCATTCTGGACTTGTCCCGTCTGAACCCCTGGGTTCATTGCCCCTCCTTTCGGATGACTACGCTGTCTCAGGTTCGGCTCCTCTTGGAGCCGGGAGCTTGGATGGTGTCCCTGGACCTCCGGGACGCTTATTGGCATGTCCCGATTCATCCGTGGTTCAGGGACTGGCTCGGTTTTGTAGTGGGGCGTCTGAGTTACCGCTTTCGTTGTCTCCCGTTCGGGTTGAACCTGGCACCTCGCGTGTTCACACGCCTTACACGGGTTGTGGTGGCTCGTTTGCGTCTCCTAGGTGTTCGGGTGTTGGCCTACCTCGACGACTGGCTGGTTTGGGCTCCCAGCCAGTCAGCTTGCTTGCTAGCCAGGGATTTGGTTCTTTCCCAGCTCGCCGGGTTCGGGTTCTTGGTGAACTGGAGGAAGTCCCATCTGGTTCCCTCTCGGGTTCGGACTTGGCTGGGTCTCGTGTGGGACTCTCGAACCGCCTCCTTGTCTCTCCCTCCGGAGTCTCTCCTGCGGCTGCGGTCCCGCCTTCGTCTGTTTCTGGAGGGCCCTCGGGTCACCCGGCGGTTGCTCGAGGGGCTGTGCGGGAGCCTGACCTTCGCGATGGTGGTCTACCCGCCGGGTCGGGTTTGGCTTCGACGGCTGTTCTGGTTCCTTCGGGGTTCCCCCTTCCGCCTCTCTTGCGATCGCAGAGTTCGACCCCCGGGGGACTTGCGTCGGTTGCTGCGTCACCGGCTTCCTCTTCGGGTTTTTCGGGGTTCAGTGCCTTGGCGCCTACCCGAGCCCTCGCTCGATGTGTACACGGATGCGTCGTCTCTCGGCTGGGGTTTTGTGACCAGTGCTCACCAGGCCGGCCAGGGGCGTTGGGATCCGTCCTTCCGTCGAGCTCACAGTACGGTGCGGGAGTTCGCGGCAGCGTGGTTTGCTCTCGGGAGGATTCGGGTGGCCCGCGGATCGACGATTCGGCTCCATTCGGACTGCTCTCCGGTGGTTCATTGCCTGAACCGCGGGGGTTCGATGCGGTCCTTGTCTCTTTGGGGTTGGTCGCTTCGGGTGACTCGTCTGCTGAGTTCTCGGGGTTTGGCTCTCCTGGCGGTTCACGTACGGGGCGTGTCCAACGTCTTGGCCGACGCCCTGTCTCGCTTCGTTCCCCTCTCCACGGGGTGGACGGTCGACGACGAGTCCTTCCGTTGGCTTTGCTAGACGTTCGGGCGCCCCGAGGTGGACCTCTTCGCGTCGGCGTGGTCGCGGCGTCTTCCAGTTTATACGGCGCCCTTCCCCGATTGCGAGGCCGTCGGGGTCGATGCCTTTCGGCTCGACTGGTCGAGGTGGGGGTTCCTGTACCTCTTTTCCCCCGGTTCGGCTGTTGCTCTAGGTCCTGACTCGCTTAGAGACTTACCGGGGGAGAGTTGTCCTTCTGGCCCCTTGGTGGCCGGCCCAGCCTTGGTTTCAGGCGCTGGTTGCTCGGTGTCCGAACCCGAGGGTTTTCCCGCGGCTCCGCCTCTTTCAGCAGATCGGGCCGGTACGTCACGTAGCTGGTTCGATCTTCTCCTCGAGTCTTCGCGTATGGTTTTTTTTGACTCGAGTCTATCATCATCTCTATGGTGATCAGGTGGCCTCCTTGTTGGTGTCCCACCTGAGGGCTTCTTCTCGGCGGCAGTATGAAGTTTCCTGGCGGTCCTTCCGTTTCTTTTTGCGTCTTCGTCGTCTTAGCTCCTTGTCTGTTCGGGTGGTCTTGTCCTTCCTCTCGTGGTTGTTTCAGGACCGTCATCTTATGCCTAACACTGTCGCTTCGTATCGTGTGGCGCTGGCGGAGCCGCTTCAGCTTGCTTTCGGTATCGATGTTACGTCTGCGCCGTTTCGCAAGCTGTCTCGTGCATTGTTTCACCTCCGGCCTGCTCATGCGTCGCCTGAGCCGTCCTGGTCTTTGGACAGAGTGCTCGCTTTCCTTTCATCTCCTCGTTTCGTTGTGGCCCCTTCGGTCCAGGATTGTTTTTCCAAGGCACTTTTCTTGTTGGCTTTGGCCTCTGGGGGTCGGGTAGGGGAGCTTCATGCTCTCCTCCGGCGCAGGGGTTTCTGCTCTTTTGGTCGTGGTGATAGTTTTGTTCGTTTGCAGCCGTCTCCTTCTTTTCTGGCGAAGAATGAGACTGCTGCGTTCCGGAGGGGTCCATGGGTGGTTGATGCTTGGTTGGTCAGGCCGGGGGTGCATCATGTTTTGTGTCCGGTTGCAGCGCTTCGCCGTTATTTGCGCGCCACAGCTTCTGTGTCCGGGGACGCGCTGTGGGTTGATCCGGTTTCCCTTCTTCCCTGTTCGCGGGTTCGGGTCTCTCAGGTCGTCCGCAGGGTTATTAGGTCCAGCCAGCCTGCGGTCTATCCCCGTGCCCATGACGTTCGTAAGTTCGCGGCTCTTGCTGCCGTCTTTGGGAATATGTCTTGGTCTGATATTCGGGCGCGGGGATTTTGGCGGTCGAACAGGGTCCTGGCTGCTCGTTACCTTGTGAATGTCCCTGGGCCTCGTCGGGCCTGTGTTGCTTTGGGTCGGCGGTTGCAGCCAGTTGTCTCGGCTTCGAGTTGAGGGGTGAGCGACGACCGCCTCCCGGGTAAGTCCCTCTTTTTCTGTCTGTGGGTAGTTAGCTCCGGGGAGCCGACGGGGCTCCCCCCAGAAAACCAGCGTTGAATGTAATGAAACGCCATTTTCTGGGTGAGTCCCGGAGGCTCCCCGGCATCCCTCCCTCCCTCCGGTCGGCGGTTTTTCGCGTTTTTGACATCCAGCCTCAAGAACTGAGGTGTGGGTAGCCGGCGCGGGGGGTCTGGGGCTCCCCCTTCCCCCTCCCGGGGAGGGGGGAGCTGCGCAGACAGCGGCGCGGCAGTGTGTGACGTCACACTAGTTTGCTTGTTTTCGGTTGGGGAGTTCTATCCACTAGTTCGGTTTTAGGTAGCAATTTTAACCAGAATAGGGGTTTGTTTTGGGGCGCTTACCTTTCTGGGTGCCTGTTCCGGTCGATGGCAGACATAGAATGCTTCCAACTACACGGGGGCTTCTATAGGCCATTGCTCCCCTTGCCTCTCTGAGGGGGCCCGGTTCTGGCTGTGGTCCCCGGTAGGCCTAAGAACTCCATACACATGACTGATGCCAAAGTCTGACATTAGCATATCAGCCTGGGATAGCTCCGGGGAGCCTCCGGGACTCACCCAGAAAATGGCGTTTCATTACATTCAACGCTGGTTTTTTGAGATTGAGCCTCAGAACTGGGGTGTGGATAGCTGGCGCAGGGGTCTGGGGCTCCCCCTTCCCCCTCCCGGGGAGGGGGGGAAGCGACGTGGTGATGTCATACTCGTTTACTTGTTTTCATTTGGGGAGTTCTGTCCCCAAGTTTGGCTCTTAGTAGCAATATTTTAACCTGAATAGGGGTTTGTTTTTGAGCGGTTACCTTTCTGGGTGCCTGACCCAGTCGATGGCAGACATAGGATGCTTCCAACCACACGGGGGTTTCGATAGGCCATTGCTCCTCGTGCCTCTCTGAGGGGGGCCAGGTTCTGGCTCGTGGTCCCCGGTAGGCCTAGAACTCCATGCACATTGACTGATGAAGGGTCTGATGCAGGTGATGAGTCACAATAAGTCTCCGTGGTGTAGTGGTAAGACACTCTCCTGGTGTTCCACGAGCGCTTTGTCATGGGTTCGTATCCTGGCCGGGGAGGATTTACTGGGCGCAAATCCTTAACTGTAGCCTCTGTTTAACTCAACAGTAAAATGTGTACTTGGTTGTAAAAACGATTCTTCGCGGCGGGGATCGTATTCCAGGGACTTGCCCGAAACGCTACGTGTACTAGTGGATGTACAAGAATGTAACAACTCTTGTATATATCTCAAATAACATGGCTAAAGTATGTTGACCAGACCACACACTAGAAGGTGAAGGGACAACGACGTTTCAGTTCGTTTCGGTTCTTATTCCTACTACTATCCCCTCTACTACACCTTACCTTGCTCCTCACCTCTCTCTTGCCTATTTATTACCTGCATCTACTTCCTCATCACAATCGACTTGAGAATGGTCCAGGACGGACCGAAACGTCGTCGTCCCTTCACTTTCTAGTGTGTGGTCTGGTCAACAAGGGTCTGATATGAAGGGTCTAATACATTCATATCAGCCCGGATAGGTCCGGGAAGCCTCTGGGTCTCGTGCAGAAAATGGCATTTCATTACATTTAATGCTGTTTTTTTTATTTATATATTTATTTATTTTGAAGATTACTAAGTGTTATAAATAGTATTGTGGTGGGCTTGCTATGGGGGACTTGATATTATTAAGGGGTAAGGGTAGTTAGAAGACAGAGTATCAAATATGGGAGAGCTAAAAGGCCCGGCCCCCAAAATAAACTATGCACAGTAATAATACCTTGCTACTAGACCATATATGTTAGTCTAAGGGTTGATCAATGCACTCCCACACAGGAAGAAGGGATACTCCTATAATTCATGTACTTATTTATTAACCCCTTAACAACCTCCCCATATACACTCACACCAATAACAATAATAATAATAACTTTACCACCCTATCTTACGTTAAAAGCCTTGGTCCACAAAGACAGGATACAAGGTTTACACTGAGAACAAGCTAGGGTAAAGTACTACTGGATAAGCACTGAAGCTGGATGCAGCTTAGGGTAGTGAGACCACGTGGTACCCACAAAACACAACACTTAGGGTACCCAAAACACTGGCAAATACTACCCCCAGGTCTCACCAATATTTACTACCAGAGTAGGTACACTTAAAACGCCCCGTACTTAACTTAATGGTACAGGAACTTCAGGTAAGGGAAATAAGTAAGAGGAGAAGGGAGGAGAGTAGGGGTGCAGCCACAGAGTAGGTCTCGTCCCCACGAACGCCAGCCAGAGAAGAACGCTCCTAGCGACCAGCTAGGCCTCCCGCATGTCGTGGTGCCGGAAGGAGCCTAATTGATCGTGCAGCTAAGCACATTAAAGATCTTCCCCTATGCAACGTATTGTTACTTTACAAATGATTAGAAAGTATTAGTAAGCAAAGTTGGTGCCTATGTTATTATTTAATAATCAACCCCCAGCTCAGTCTTTAAATGCTCTTTGAGAAACAATAATAGTCTTACGTCTGGCAGGGAAGATACAGACAATGACGCATAGGGTTGCGTTCAGCTATACTATAGTTAAGTTTAATAACTCAATTTTGACCTCTGGTTTCCACTAAAGAACCCAGGGTCGTAACACTAAGTATTGTATTATAGGCCTATATTATATTGACTCGATATGTAGTTTGTTTGCTTGTGTATTGATAGCCCGGAGTTTGATTGCTACAAATCATAGCTAAATATTTATTTTTAATTATACAGTAATTACAAAATACAGTACTGTAATTAACTGTGTTTTTTTTTATAACTGAAGAAAATAATTGATGTCCCTACAGGAGTTTCCATGGGTTGAAGCTGAAAAGGAGCAGACCGAAGTTGACGACCCACACATTGTGCCTCTCAAGACACTGAGGACAGAAGTGTGTCGAATGCAGCTGTACGTTGAGGAGAGCAGCAAGAAACAAGGCTCGGATAAATGATGTAATAAGATAGTTGATGCATCGTAACATAATGTATACTCAACAAGGCTAGGATGACTATTATAAGGTGGAGTTGCATTTGAGAGACTTAGAGTTTACAATGACTACATTGTGTTGAGCAGTATGAAAAGTGTGCTTATAAAGTGCTGTATAGGTGAGATTTAGCTTAAAGCTTTTCAGCGTTCTTCCATTCATTTTTGTAATGAAATTAGATTTGATATTCCATTCACCTGGGCTCTAGGAGACTCGATCCGCGGATCCCACGTGTGTGAGGCCAAAGTTCTATTGACCGAGCTGTTGAGGAGTCATAATAAGGAAAGTTTCCAGAAGCAACATCCTGCTGCCAAACTGGAATTTATATGACGCAGACATAGATCACTAATTGCTCTGAGATTCAGTAGTAGTCAGGGGAAAGTCGAAGATTCCAGTTTGTCAGCACGATGTTGCTTTTGTAAACTTTCCTTATTAAGACTACTCAACAGCTCGGTCGATAGAGCTTC
The DNA here is from genome assembly GCF_040958095.1 of Procambarus clarkii. Classification (NCBI taxonomy): domain Eukaryota; kingdom Metazoa; phylum Arthropoda; class Malacostraca; order Decapoda; family Cambaridae; genus Procambarus; species Procambarus clarkii. The sequence goes on from NC_091194.1 coordinate 18,954,646, forward strand.
AGCCTCACACACGTGGGGTCGATGGATCGAGTCTCTTAGAGCCCAGGTGAATGGAATGTTTATTTCCACAGAAGTGTGGATGACAATTTTTAGATTTGATATACTGTATAGTATTTAGGGTCCTTTTATATAACGAATGGTGCTCATATAATTCAAGTCTTCCCATTTATATTGATAACATTGTTCAATGAAATTGAATTAGAGAACATTGTATTTATTTGTATATTTGTTTATTCAGTACCCCACCATGTGCTCCGAATTTCAGAGAAATAAATATTTATGTAATTTTCCATATCATTAACCTTAGTATATACTGTATTTGTCCTGGGAATCTGTTAGTCATCCTGTCCTAATCAATAGGTAAAAAAAGAGGGTTTATTTATGCTTCCGGACATCTCTTGGCTATCAAGGTAAGAAAGAAAAAAGGTACGTGAATGATGGGCTGAAATGTCACCCCTTTCATTTATTTGCTTGTATGGTTAGATTACCTGAATTTACCTGAGTACCACTATTTATCTAATGGCCTCAACAAAGACAGGAAGCCGGTGGCTTGTCAGAGGTCCCATCATTTGTCCTGATGATTTTATCAAGCTGCATTTTGAAATTCAGCAGTGTTTTGGCATTTACTGTATTTGGCATTTTATCTGTTTCAGCCACACTGTGACATTCACTGCCACTATTAACATTCTTGGCTGCTGAAATGTAGATTTTGTCCTTCAATGTCACGATTCTTCTGTAATCATTGTGAACCAATATTTTTGTACAGTAAGTAACAATTTAAATGCTCATTCAACATAAACAGAAAAAAGTCTTGAATGTTTAATCTTCCACGAGTCATTAAGTGTTTTATTCTTGTGGATGGGGAATGAAGAATATTTTCAAAGGTTAAATAAATCACAAATTCCTAACAACAATGTAGAGAAACTCAAAGTGCAGAACAAATGTTACTGAAGATAACATTACTCCTGTACAGGCTTTATCAGAACTGGATTTGATTAAGTCCTGACTGGCATAATGCTGTTATCAATGAAATTAATTTACTATTTGTATTAAAATTAACTTGGCATCATCACTATCAAAATGAACTTCATCATCAATAGCGAAATCGACTCTGTATAAGCACAATTAAAATCAATATCGAAATAAGCTGCATCATAATACAGTACTTGATAATCTATAGGGTCAGCCAGAAGAGCAATCACTCACAAAGGCAAAGAATCCTTAGTACAAGAAAGTTATGATCAATTTTGGACTGACAGCTGTACTGTATGTACGGTCAACACAAAGTACTGTATGTACAGTCAACACAAAGTACTATATGTACGGTCAACACAAAGTACTGTATGTACGGTCAACACAAAGTACTGTATGTACGGTCAACACAAAGTACTGTATGTACAGTCAACACAAAGTACTGTATGTACGGTCAACACAAAGTACTGTATGTACGGTCAACACAAAGTACTGTATGTACGGTCAACACAAAGTACTGTATGTACAGTCAACACAAAGTACTATATGTACGGTCAACACAAAGTACTGTATGTACGGTCAACACAAAGTACTGTATGTACGGTCAACACAAAGTACTGTATGTACAGTCAACACAAAGTACTGTATGTACGGTCAACACAAAGTACTGTATGTACGGTCAACACAAAGTACTGTATGTACGGTCAACACAAAGTACTGTATGTACGGTCAACACAAAGTACTGTATGTACGGTCAACACAAAGTACTGTATGTACGGTCAACACAAAGTACTGTATGTACGGTCAACACAAAGTACTGTATGTACGGTCAACACAAAGTACTGTATGTACGGTCAACACAAAGTACTGTATGTACGGTCAACACAAAAAAGTCACTAGAATGTGATATTTTAATTGCCGGAACTAGGTTGGGATATTGATATTTAATAATAATAATAATAGTTCATATTGTCAGGAACAGGCAGCTTGTGTATGTAGTATATACATATTATGCTTATATCGAGGTCACCCCCCCAAGATTGAACTGCTGACCCTTCCTAGGATGCAACCCCACAATAAGCTAACTCCCAGGTACCTGTTTACTGTTAGGTGAGCAGAGGCATTAAGTGATAGGAAACATGCCCAACTATTTCTATCCCTCCTGGGATTCGAACCCAGAAGTCCCTATTTGTGAGTCGAGGACGAACCGGACTATTACCAAGACCTGGTGAGGACTCCAGTTGTAAACTGCCCAAAAGACCTAGGGCACATTCTTCAGCCACTGGCTTCCTGTCCTCATCGCGGCCACAAGAGCTTTAGCGGCCCCTATGATAAATTCAGGCGGAAATTAAGTACCCAAATGAGACAGAGAGATTACTGTGCCAAGAATATAATCAGTGTCGGTAGTGAACAACCTCACTTCTTACAGAAAAAGAGTGAAGAAAAAGAAGACACCAACTCATTAGGAAAATCGGAAAGGAAGAACACAATTAGATTACCCCAAGACAAATATAGGACTCAGCTGCCAACCCAGAAAAGGAACTTGCAAAGTAATCATGTAATCAAAGTAATTATAAAGACAGCAGTACAGTATGCAAGAAATTATGAAAGTCTGTTAGATCATAACATCAACTAACCAAACACAGCTTAATAAAAAAATATATATTTATTAACGAAAAGGATATACTATGAGGAGTGAAGTGTCAAAGGCAGCTATACAAGGTACTTTTGACCATGCAACATATGATCACAGCCCGGCGTGGCTCAATGTACATTACTCGTTTATAAGGGATAGGAAGGGGTAGGGACTCAAGAGTTGTAGCTTATCCTTTTGAAATAAAACTAGGTAAGTACATGCATACATATATATATGCTGTTCATTAATTATTAGGTGGCATTAGTTTAAATAAATCTGCCCGAAACGCTGCGCGTACTAGTGGCTTTACAAGAGTGCAATTACTGTACTATGCTATGTATTCTCACAAACCCAATGTACCTTCTTGTATATAAATAAATAAATAAATAAATTAATACATACATTTTCTATTAGAAGTACATATGTGAGAAAGTACCATTTAATTAGCAATATATGTACCGACACAGTTCTTTACACCTTCTGTATACATGTGAATTAAATAATAATATAATAAAATATAATAAAATATAATAAAATATAATAAAATATAATAAAATATAATAAAATAAATAAAATATATGAAATCAAAACATTGAGACTGCCCTTTAGATTTGGCAACATGGCGTGGCGATGTGGCACCAGTGTGTACGAGACGTAAACACACCGTCTTCCTGGTCTGGTCTCCGTCTTGTCCTCACTCGCCGCTAACACATGTAACTATGCTCTCCCTCAACTATTTGGCCGACTATTAATGTATTTTTGACCAGTTTTTACGCTCTCAGAAACTGGAACTGCGGGTGTAAATTGCCAAATTGGCATTTCTTGGTTTACAATACACTTAATAATTCAGTGTTGTCGGTGTGTGAATCATCTTCCTGTATGGATCGGAAGAAGAGTTTGCTAGTGTATTTTGTAATGTTATTAACGATTTGAGTGTGGGCGATGCGTGATAAGTAACTGGTTGCAGTGTTGGGTAGACACCAAAAAGTCTTGAGTTAGACGAAGGCATGAGTCCCATGACTTAATGCGATAAAGGTCATAGGAAATAACTCAAGACAATGAAAATGGGTTCAAAACCCAACCTCAAAGCAGGCAACTTGTGGCATTACACTAGTGACAAACTCAAGATACATGTGTATATAGACTACTATTCTATAGACATTATCATGTAATTCACATGATATATAATAAGCTATAAAGCCACCATGTATTACTGTGAAAGCCATTACCCATAACTTAGAAAGCCATCTTATTATTTTTTTAAACAATGCTGTTTGTTGACCAACTTGCATATTGGCTATTTTCTACCATGCTCTCCCCCCCCCCCTTTTTATCTTTTATTTTTTTTCTTTCAATGCAATATATACTTTAGGCTCAATTATTATTAAGTTTTAGTCTAAGTGTTTTTTTCCCCACCTCACCTTGCCCGAAACGCTATGCGTACTAGTGGCTTTAGGTATTTTATGTACTACCTCTATCCATATATCAATCAGAATTTTTGTAACTTTGCATCTATGTATGTATTTTTCCTAAATAAAATATTATTATTATTTATTTTAGAAAACTTGTACGTATATGTACTTGTACTTGTACATATATTGTAGATATTTGAACTGCAGGCTATTCTGGTATTTTAATTTCTGGTATCTGGATGCTCTGCTATTTAAATACCATAGTTACTTGTAGATTGACAAATTTCTGGGTGAATGTGGAAGCTTTTTACTGTTACTAGCAGGGGAGGGGGAGGAGGTTTAGCATGTGGGGTTCTACTCAGGGTCACATGATTTACTCGTGCAACACTCATAAGGAGACGGTGTCAGTCCACACCTGCTTATCTTGCGTTACCTTACATTGATTTCAGGGATCAATGTCTATGTGGCCCAGTCTCTGACCAGGCCTCCTGGTTGCTGGACTGGTCAACCAGGCTGTTGGACATGGCTGCTTGCAGTCTGCCATATGTATCACAGCCTGGTTGATCAGGTGTCCTATGGAAGTATTTATAATGTTCTCTCTTGAACACTGTGAGGGGTCGGCCAGTTATGCCCTTTATGTGTAGTGGAAGCATGTTGAACAGTCTCGGGCCTCTGATGTTGATAGAGTTCTCTCAGGGTACTTATTGCATCTCTGCTCTTCAATGGGGATAATCTGCACATCCTGCCATGCCTCCTGGTCTCATGTGATGTTATTTCTGTGTGCAGGTTTGGGACCAGCCCCTCTAATATAATGTGTAAATACCCTACCCATCAACATTGGTGTTCCTCAGGGCAGCATACTTGGCCCTCTCCTCTTTCTCATCTACATTAATGACCTTCCAAATGCCTCCCAACACCTCAAACCAATTCTATTTGCTGATGACACAACCTTCATTTGCTCCAGTCCTGACCCCCTTGCTCTAAATGCCACAGTAAATACTGAGCTAAATAAAGTCCATCTTTGGCTAACTGCCAACAAACTCACCCTTAACATTGACAAAACTTTCTATATTCTGTTTGGCAATAGATCCTCTAATCAAATAAATCTCAAAATAAACAATACCCAAATTTGTAACAAATTAGATGGCAAATTCCTTGGCATTCTCATTGACCACAATCTGAATTTCCAGGGACACATTCTAAATATATCAAAAAAAGTTTCAAAAACTGTTGGCATTCTTTCTAAGATCAGATATTATGTACCCTGCCCTGCCCTGGTGACTCTCTATTACTCCCTCATCTATCCATATCTCAACTATGGTATTTGTGCTTGGGGCTCTACTACCCAAAATCATTTACGTCCTCTAATTACTCAACACAAAGCTGCTATTAGGACAATATCCAACTCTGGCCCCAGACATCACTCGGTACCCCTACTCAAATCTCTGAATATGTTAGATATTAAGTCACTGCACATTCTCTCATGTGTATTATACATATATAAAACGCTGAACTGTAATGCCAATCCTGACCTCAAAAGCTTCATAGAAGGTTGTAACAGAACCCATGAGCACCACACCAGAAATAAATACAGTTTTGATATTCCTAGAGTACGACGTAATCAAACTAGAAATGCTCTACAAATCAAGGGACCCAGATTGTGGAATGACCTTCCCAACCATGTTAAAGACTGTACCTCTCTCAACCAGTTTAAGATAAAAACGAAGCTATACCTAATAAATTCCCTGTAACCTACCTTACCCCTCTATTGTCAACCAATGTCTGTTTTTCTTTAAAGAGCGCTGTTTGTCGACTTAATTGTATTTGTGCTGCTTTTTCAGCTATGTTTTCATTCCATGTTTTCATTTTACTCTTTATGCTCAATTAGTATTAAGCTTTAGTCATTTAAGTTTTTCATGCCCGAAACGCTTTGCGTAATAGTGGCTTTAGGCATTGTATGTACTAGCCCTATCTATAAATCCATCACTCTTTGTAAAATCTCTTGTATGTATGTACCTTACCTAAATAAACATTTGATTTGATTTGATTTGATTTGAAATCATGTATATCTCCCACCTGCACTCTAGAGAATACAGATTTTGGCATTTTAGTCAGTCCCAATATTGTAGTTTAGATGTTTTACCGAGTTGATTCTAGCAGTAAAGGATCTCCTCACATTCTCCAGGTCAGCAATTTCTTCAGCTTTGAAAGGGGCTGTTATTGTTCAACAGTATTCCACTCTAAAGAGCACTAACATCTTGAAAAGTATCATCATTGGTATTGCATCTCTTGTTTGAAAGGTTCTTATCCTACTTGTCATTTTTCTTGCAGTTGTGATGGCTACTTTATTGTGTTCTTTAAAGGTAAGGTCTTCCAACATGATTACACCCAAATCCTTTACATTGCCTTTTCATTCTATGGTATGATTTGACCGAGTTTTATACGTTTCCATTTTTATATTTTCATTTTTTCTATAGTGCAGGAGCTGGAACATATCCTCATTAAATAAAACATTATTTTTTGTGCCCATTGAAAGACCTGATTTACATGATTTGATTTAAAAGATTTGATTTACAGCTTGATTTACAAGCTGCAGTTAATATAACAGATATTAACACGAACTTGGAAGACTTTGAAAGAGAAATTGACAATATGCCCATGCACTCACTCCTGGGCCTGACTCATGGAATTCAATATTCATAAAGACATGTAAAGTACCAGTAGTGCGAGCACTGAGCATAATATGGAGAAAGAGCCTGGATACAGGGGAGACACCAGCTGCACTTAAATCTGCAGATATAGCTCCTCTGCACAAGGGGGTAGTAAAGCCTTGGCAAAAAAATTAGAGACCAGTTGCACTAACATCACACATAATAAAAGTTTTTGAAAGAGTGATTAGAAATCAAATTTCTAGTTTTATGGAAAATAATGAGCTACACAACCCAGGACAACATGGATTTAGAGCGGGCAGATCCTATCTGTCACAGTTACTCAACCACTATGACAAAATCACAGAAGCTCTAGAAGAAAAGCAAAATGCAGATGTTGTATACACAGACTTTGCAAAGGCGTTCGGCAAATGTGATCATGGAGTGATACCACACAAAATGAGGTCAATGGGAATAACTGGTAAAGTAGGACCCTGGACACTCAATTTCCTGTTGAACAGAACACAAAGAGTAACAGTCAATCAAATAAAATTGAGTCCAAGCACAGTTAAAAGCTCTGTACCTCAAGGTACAGTCCTTGCACCGCTACTGTTCCTTATTCTCATATCAGATATAGACAAAAATACAACTCACAGCTTCATGTCATTCTTTGCAGATGACACAAAAATCAGCATGAAAATTACCTCTGCTGAAGACATTAAAAAATTACAAGCAGATATCAACAAAGTTTTCAATTGAGCAGCAGAAAATAACATGATGTTTAACAGTGATAAATTCCAGGTACTCGGGTACGGCAAAAATGAGGATCTGAAACATAATACAGGGTACAAAACACAATCAAATCTGCCCAATAGTAGGAAAACAGCATGTCAAGGATTTGGGAATAATGATGTCCGATGATCTAGCATTTAGGGAGCATAACCAAGCAAATATTGTGTCAGCCAGAAAAATGATAGGATGATGAAAGTTACGAGAACTTTCAAATCCAGGGATCCCATCATAATGGTTGTACTCTTCAAATCACCTGTGTTGTCCCATCTCGAGTACTGCTCAGTACTCGCTTCCCCCTTCAGAGCAGAAGAGATTGCTGAAATATAGGGAATACAGAGAACATATAGGCATACATAGACACGATAATGCACCTAAATTATTGGGATCGTCTCAAAGCTTTCCAAACGTACTCGCTAGAAAGGAGACGAGAGAGATTCCAAATAATATACACATGGAAAATACTGGAGGGCCAGGTCCCAAATCTACACAGTAAAATAGCAACATACTGGAGTGAACGATATGGAAGAAAATGTAGAATAAGAAATATTGCCGGAACAACCATGGACATCTTCAAGAGAAAACTAGATAGTTTTCTTCAAGAAGTGCTGGACCAGCTGGACTGTGGTGGGTATGTGGGCATGCGGGCCGCTCCAAGCAACAGCCTGGTGGACCAAACTCTCACAAGTCGAGCCTGGTTTCGGGCCGGGCTTGGGGAGTAGAAGAACTTCCAGAACCCAACCCAATACTAGATGTAGTTTTTGTTCTTGATTTTGCATAGAAAATATTTAGGATTTCTTTATTTCATTGATGGCCCCTTTTGGTCTCTGTCTCCTGGATTTTGTATGATTTTTGTAGCTTTAGTTCATTAGTTTCTGTTTCTCTATCTAGTTTTCTTCAACATTATCTGAGTAACAGGTATTTGTAATCATTATGTTCCTGATCAATTCATTGTTATTTGTGAAAATGAAATCCAGCATGTTATTGCCCTTGTATACAAGTCACTGCATTTGCCTCCAGTGACTTGTATACAAGGGCAATAACTACATTTAGGATGTCTATTTTGATTAAGTCATTCCAGTCATTCCATATCAGTCATTATCAGTCATTCTCTCACTGTCATTCCCTCAGGAAAATGTAACAAAACCTTAAAATTTTTCATGTTGACCTGACAGTGTCTACCAGAATTTCATTTAAAGGAAAATCCTTGTGGATGGAAAGTAGTAAAATAAATTCCATATTTTTAATGTACAAGAAACATTTGTTGCCTCAAATAGTTGTTATCAGGATCAGAGTTTGCACACTTAGACAAACACTGGTATAGTGAGGTCAATGACCACTCAGTAGAAGGTTGAATGTGTGAATGTTAATCATGTAAAGTGTGTAAATACCAGTAACTGTACATTAAATATTGCTCAGAGGAAAGGGAGTCAGGATGAGTCGTGACAGGCTGAAAGAACTTCGAGAACTCAGCAAGCGGCAAAGCTTTTATGACGACGATGTGGTGACCATCACCTATGATGACAATAATGATCAGAAGGCTCTACTGGAACTTCTGGATAAGATTGGACCTCTGTACACAAAACTGAAAGTAAGTGCTAAAAGTGGCATGTTTAGATTATTAAGTACATTATAAACTCTACTAGGAATTACCACTCTACCACTAACTTATAATTTTGGAAATTCATTTCTTCTACAAATTAATTCTATAACTGTAATTTCAGAACTCATGTTAGTAAGTGATTAAGTTATTACGTTATTAAGTGTCATTAGGCATTCAAAAGTTGCCATAGTCTCGTGGTAAACTTGCTGTAGAGGAATGAGTTTTGCAAGTGTCTGACATTGTCTGTTGTTGTTTCTAAATCTGAATAAAAAACAGTATAAACTCCCAATCTTTCTGCAAGATTTGTTGGAAGAAAAGGGGTGTAATGTTTATGATTTGTTAATTTATCTGTTAAATAGTTAAAAGCTTATACAGTATTACTATTTATATTTACAGAGAAGTTAAATGTTATATGAAAAAATTACCTTGCAGAGTGCATTTATTTAGGCTTCTTGGTATCCTGCTAAAGCCTTACATAGGCTATAAGCATTATGGCAGATTATTATGACTGCTACATATGGGTATGGTGGGGTATTGGGGTTAATTTAGAGATGATATTTGAATTACCAGTAGCAATTTTCCTCATTAATTTATGTTCCTTTCTAAATATATTTTCAATATACGTTCCTATTTAAAAACTAGAATAGCCCAACTGGTGTATAGAAAATATTTGTGCATTCTTTATAGTTAAATCCATTAGATGTTTCATAAGGCCAAGTCTTCCTATGCTATTTTTCAAGTGCATTATCCCTATTTCATTGTAATTTAATCTTTGTTGCTGTGTTAGAGATTGCTCTTGGTGCATTATGTTGTCAATATATACTGTATGGTATATGGATCTCTCTCCTGTTCAATTCCCCCCCCCCCTCTCTCCAGTAGAATACTGTAACATTGCAATCTTTGTATTCACCTTAAGAATTACTTAATTTAAAATTTCAGCAGTAAACTTTTTGAGCTGTGGTTTTGGAGTCCTTGAAAACATTTCAGTTGCTTCTAGGAAATGACGGAAGCTGTGCACGAACTGCGGTCAATGGTACACGAGCATGACAACCGCCATAAAGTAGATGACAAGATCAATAAGATCAAAGTTCAGGCTAGAAGACTACGGGCTTCTTTAGAAGAGGTAAGCTCTTTTGCTTTGACTTGTAAAGGTTGCCAGATGTGCTGCATGTTTATATGAATTTTTTTTTATCCAAGTTATCAAATGTTTGAGAGTTTTGCTTGGATAATACCGCTGCATAGGGGAGAAAAGACATGCAGATCATTGTTAAAAATTTTGAAGATGTTTTTAAATTATTTCAGTTTAAAAGTTAGACATTAATTTAACCCTTAGACAGCGGCTATGGAAAAATGGTCATACTCGCCTATGCACAATAAATGTAAAAACTCTTAACGTAATTTTTCATTATAAAATTATTAATTTGTATGCAGAATGTAAGAAAAATAAGACATAGGTGAATATTTATACCCCGGTAGTTCCACTGGGTTGAGGCGCTATGCAAGGCTGTGTCTGGCACTTGTCAACATCCTCCGATGTTTCACTGATTGTTTTATCACTTATTTTTTTTTTCTTTACATCAACAGAGAGCTTTTATATCCATATTTGCATCATGCATGTAAAACCCAGACAATAATTGTTTAACTCATTATATGATGATGACTGCATTCCCCTAATAAGTCATGACATAACAGCATTTGTACCATGAAATGGCATCAGGATTGTTCTGAGGGGAGCCCCGTTGGCTCCCTGAAGCTATCCATACTGATGTAGTGCTATACAGTGGTACCTCTAATAATGAACGCCTCAAATGGCGAACATTTCGAGTAACGATCGGCTCGATCTGCGATAATTCGTGTTGTATGGCGAACGCTTGTTTGAATAACGACGACACCACATGGTGGGGTCGCACTGCTGCTTGCACATTCTCGGATGCCTCCGACGATGCAAATAACTTATGTTGTTCTTGTTTAAAGATGCTGATGATACTGGGATATACTGTAAAGGGGTGACTGCTGAAATGTTGCAAAGCATTGACGTTTTTGTAGAAAAAAAAAAAAAATTTCAGAAATACAACAAATCTTAAAAAAGGTTTGTTCGGTGTTTGGCAGGTAGGCTACTCCATTATAACAATCTTTCTTTATGTCAAATGTGTTCCATATGTTTTGTATTTGTCATTTACATCTCAATAATGGAGCAGCCTACCGTACATACACTGCACAAACCTTTATGACATTTTTCTTCAAATTTGGTCAATATTTATTTTTCATTTGTCTTACAGCAAAAGGTTTGTTCGGTGGTCGGCAGGTAGGCTGCTCCATGTTTCTTGAATAAAAAAATAGGAAAATAATAATAAAAAAATGAAGAATTTTGAAAACCAGGACAAATGTCGAAAAGGTTCGTTCGGTGGTCTACAGGTAGGCTGCTCCATGTTTCTTAAATAAAAAAAAAAATAAAAAAAAAAGTTGAAACAATTTGAAAAATGGACAAATGCCATAAAGGTTCGTTCAGTGTATGTACAGTAGGCTGCTCCATTATTTAAAACGTCAAATATCATATTAATGTTTTTTGGTGGTAGAATGGATTAATTTGATTTCCATTACCACTAAGGGCTCAACACATTATATGATGGGTTGAGTAGCTTGCAACAACTTGTGCTTCCCACCATATGATGTATTGAAGTATCGCGCAAGATTTGAATGGCCCGCGGGGTAGAGAGGGCCCCCATATGCTGCCCAGGGGCTGTAGTAAACAGCCGCCATTTTGTAAAAAAAATCCAGCTCACGCTACCATCGCGTGGAAGGCATCAGTTACCCAGCAGCCACCATGTCGAGCGCACGGCCGAACACTTCCCGGGCGCGCAACATGTAATCACTCGCCCAAGAGCAAATTACTAGTGAATTATTTTCTGATGGGGAAGAAAGTGATTTTGGCGACTGACAAAGGACTACACACAATTGACCGATGATAGTAGCACTGACAGTGAAAATGAGATACAGCCTCCTCCCATGGCGAGGCTTACACGCTCACCCATGCCACCTCGCCTAGTATCTACACCAATTCACCCACGACCACACAGTTCCTGTGCTTATTTAGAGTCTGAGGATATTTTGGGCAATGAGTCAGAGGAAGGTGACTCATTTTTTGGTTTTAGTGAAGTGGTATCATAACATAGTGTTACCGAGCCTGGTGCCAGTACCAGTGGTGTTACCGGGCGAGATTTTGTTGCGTCAGCAGCGTCTCGCCCAGCCAAGGGCCACCGCATGGAACAACATGAGGCACTAAGAGTCTCATGTTCTAGTGCTTCCACCTCACGTGCACGTAGCAGCCGTACTGTGCGTAAACGGGCTTCAGCTCCTGGTCCACGGTGTGCATCTCTTCCTCGCCATCGTGACCCTGTTGTGTCTCGCAGGACACCAGGTGTACTAGTGTGGAGTGATGGTGCCGGTTTTATTCCTCGAATTCCTGCCTTTGACAATAAAAATGTTGGGATTACAGAGCTTTTCCCTGATAATGGAGAGGATATGTGTGAATTGGATTATTTTACAGCATTCTATGATGAGCTGCTCATGGAATATATTGTACACCAAACGAACCTTCATGCAGCTCATTTCATTGGAAAAAAGATAACAGAATTTTCACGATTGCAATGTTGGAAAACCACCACTGTAGGTGAAATGTGTGTGTTTTTAGCAATATGTATATATATATATGAAGCACATATATATGCAATATATATGAAGCACTATCAAACATGCTATCACAGATTATTGGAGCAAAGATCTGACTATTCCAACACCTTTCTTCGGGAAATATATGTCCCAAGACAGGTTTCAGATACTCCTCAGGTGTTTGCATTTTGCAAGTAATGAGGACCAGACAGAGGATGATAGACTTTGGCGAGTGAGGCACTATATGAATGAAGTGATTGGAAAGTTCAGAGATTTTTACATACCAGCACAGAAGCTGGTGATTGACGAATCCCTTGTGCTTTTCAAAGTACGTGTTTCATTCAAGCAGTATATTCCCTCCAAACGAAACAGATTTTGATTGAAATTCTTTGTTCTTGGGACTGTGAAATAGGATACATGTTACACATGATTCTGTATTCAGCTAGCGATGTAGACATTCCCGGTAACGACGAACATGGTTTCTCGGGTAGTGTGGTGAAGTCATTGATGGCACCATGGATGAACAAGGGCCACATCTTATATACAGATAACTACTATACAAGTGCATTGCTAGCTAGGTTCTTGATTGAAAATAAAACCAGATTGGTTGGCACAGTAAAGCCCGACGAAGGGAAATGCCAGTGTTTGACGGTAAACTTGCAGTTGGTGAGTGCCAGCTACGAAAATGTGATCAAATACTCTCGGTTTGGTGGAAAGACGAGAGAAGTGAACATGCTGATAACCGTTCATGATGGTACAATGGTGAACAGTGGCAAGGTGAACAGTGTAACAAAGGAACCAGTATATAAGCCAGATTTTGTTCTTGACTATAATATCAACATGCATTTGACTGATAAAGCTGACATGATTGTTGGCACTATCGAGTGTGTGCGGAAAACATTGAAATGGACGAAAAGTGTTTTTCCACCTTGATGACATGAGCATGCTGAACAGCTATAATATGTATCTGATGAAAATTGGACGTAAACCTAGTTTCCGTGCTTTTGCTTTTACACTTGCGACACAGTTATTAGCAAAGTTTGGCAAAGATGTTCCTGGCATACAACAACCCATCAAAATTAATTTTGATGGGTTGTTGGTCCTCCATTAAGAAAATGTGTGAAGTATGGGAAGAACTGCAAAGTTTTGTTGAAAAAAACTCACCCAGATTAAGCTGTAGGAGGCCATTGCATTGACCTTTTAAATGACAATGTGATGTCTTACTACAGACAAGTGTTAAAATGTAGGGAAAAACAAGTGTCTTTAGACAGATTCTTAGTAAGACAAGGAAGTCTTAGTGGTATGCAGGCAAAACGTGCCAGCGTGTGCACACCAGTGAAGTCCTCACTGCCTGATGTTATAATGGAAGGGGACTCCCCTTCCAAACAGTAACACCTCTTCTCCTCCCCCCCCTCCTCACCATCTTCCATACGCCAACAGCATTCAACAGCAAGGTAAGTAATAACTTGAACATAGTTTTGTAGGTTTATTTAGGTGAATTAGGTATAAAATTTAGTTTGAAGTGAGGTTTTTGGGTAGTCAGGAACAGATTAATTCATTTCTCATTATTTCTTATGGGGAAATTAGCTTTGGATTACGAGTTTTCGGAATACGAGCTGTCTCCAGGAACGGATAAATCTCTTAAACCGAGGTGTCACTGTATATACATTTTCTTTCGGAAGGGGTTCTGTTCCTTTCGCTGTTGATGGGGCGCTAAGGGAGCAGCTTGCTCTGTTGGCTCTCGCTTGTGGTTGTCTTCTGGCCTCTGGTGGCATCGGGCGACTTCTTCCCCTTTGGGGGTGTTTGGGGCTGGTGGGGTGGGCTTCTTGCCCTGCACTTCGTCATGTCATCTTGGCGTGGGTGCGTTTGGACTTGGTCGTTCTGCCCCATCCTTCCGAGGTTCCCGCCTGTTCTAGTGCAGACATGGGCCTTGTGGTTCTTCTGGACTTATGCAGTCTGCACCCTAGATTCTTTGCCCTCTTCAGAAGACTGTTGGGGCCGGGTGCCTGGATTGTGTTCCTGGACCTCCGGGTCACTTCTTGGTACGTTTCTCTCCAGGGTCCTGGGACTGTCACAGTTGGTGGTGGGGCTTTAGGTTTGCCTCGTTTGTTGCCTTCCCTAGTTTGTAACTGGCACTTGGTGTATTTCGCATCTTTACCAGATCTTGGTCACTTGTCTGCGCCTGCTCGGGATTCGGTTTCTGTCCTACCTCGACGACTGGCTGGTGTGGGCTCCCAGTCGGTCCGCTTGTCTGCTCGGCAGGGGTGTAGTTCTTTCCAGATTGCCAGGTTCGGATGCCTGGTGATCTGGAGGCCACTCCATCTGGTTCCGTCCGGGGTTCGGACCTGGCTGGTTCTTGTTTAGGACTCTTGAACCGCTTCTTTGTCTTTCCCTCTAGAAGTGTTGCTGTGGCTGTGGTCCCGCCTTCGGCTGTTTGAGGGAGTCCCGGGTCACTTGGCTGTTGCTTGAGCGGTTGTGTGGGAGTCTGACTTCACCGTGCTGGTCTGCCCTGTCAGGTCGGGTTTGGCTTCGGCGTCTGTTCGGTTTCTTCTGGGACTTCCCTTCCACCTCTCTCGCAATCGTTGGGTTCGTCCTCCAGGGATCTTGTGTTGGTGCTTGGCACCTCCCCGAGCCTTTGCTCGATGTGTTCACGGATGGGTCATCTCTCGGCTGGGGCTTTGTGGCCAGTGCTCACCAGGCCGGCTGGGGATGGTGGGGTCTGTCCGTCCGTCGGGCTCACAGTACGGTTCGGGAGTTTGTGGCGGTCTGATTTGCGCTTCAGAGGGTTCGGGTCACTCAAGGCTCTCCCATCTGGCTCCATTCGAACTGTTTTTCGGTGGTTCATTGCCGGAACCACGGGAATTCTCTTAGGTCCTTGACCTTTGGGGTTGGTCCCTTCGAGTGGCTCGTCTGCTGGATCCTCGGGGTTTGGCTAGCTGTGCATTTCATGTCCTGGGTGTCCTACGTCCTGGCGGATGGCCTGTCTCGGTTCATTCCTCTGTTCACGGTTTGGTCGGCCGTCGCCAACTCGTTTCGTTTGATCTGCCGAACGTATGGACTCCTGGACATGGACATCTTCGCGTCAGTGTGATCTCTGCGTCTCCCATTCTGTATGGCGCCCTTACCCGCCTGCGAGGTGTTCATGGTGGAAGCCCTCGGCAGGACTGGTCGAGGTGGAGCTACCTGTTCCTCTTCTCCCGGTCCAGCTGTTGCTTCGAGTTCTGACTTGGTTGGAGTCCTTCCCAAGGAGAGTAAGTAGTCCTCGTGGTCTCTTGGTGGCCGGCCCAGCTTTGTTTTCAGTCGCTGCTTGATAGGTGTCCGATCCCGGGGCGTTTCCACAGCTCCGCTTCTTTCGGCAGGTCAGACCGGTCTTGTACGTGACTGGTTCAGTCTTCTCCTTGGCTCTTCGCGTCTGCTCTGCTGACATGGGTGTATCACCATCTTGATGGTGATCAGGTGGCTTAGTTGATGGTGTCCCACCTACGAGTTTCGTCTCGGCGACAGTATGACGTTCCTGGCGTTTCTATTCGCCATTTTCTTTCTCTTCGTAGGTTGTTTTCTCTTTCCCATCGGGTTGTCTTGTCCTTTCTTGGTTTCTTCAGGACAGTTAATTGATGCTTCTTACTGTTGCTTTGTATCGAGCGGCGCTGGCAGAGCCGCTCCGGCTTGCGTTTGGGGTGGACGTCACATCCGCCCCGTTCCGTACACTTCTCGTGTTATTTCACCTCCGGCCTGCTCATGCACCGCCTGAGCTGTCCTGGTCCTTGATCAAGGTGCCCTTTTATCCTTCTCCTCAATTTATGGTAGCTCTTTCGGTTCAAGATTGTTTTTCAAAGGCCATACTTTGTTGGCATTGGCCTCTGTGGATCGGGTCGGGGAGCTTCCGGCTCTCCTCCGGCACAGAGGTTTCTGCTCTTTTGGTATTGATGGTAAGTTTATACGCTTGCAGCCTTTCTCTGTCCTTCTGGCGATGGTAGAGACGGCTGCTTTCCAGAGGGATCCTTGGGTTATTGATGCTTGTTTGATTTGGCCGGGGGTGAGATGTGTGTTGTCTGATTGCGGCTCTTCGCCGTTACCTGCGTGCCGGGGCTGGGGATGTACTTTGGGTTGATCCTGTTCCCCCCGTTCCCTTTTTCAGAGCTCGGGTCTCCCAGGTCGTCCGCAGTTTTCTTAAGTCTACCAGCCTGTGGTCTATCCTTGCACCTATGCCATTCGGATGTTTGCAGCTTACGCTGCTGTGTTTGGTGACGTCTTGGGCTCATTTCGGGCGCGAGGATTTGGGGGTCGCACAGGTTCCTGGCCCCCTGTTCATTTGTGAGTGTATCTGCTCCTGTGCGTTCTTGTGTTGCTTTGGGTTGTAGGTTGCTGCCTGTTGTCTCGACTTCCATTGTGGAGTTTGTGGCGGCCGCCTCCCAGGTCAGCCCTCTCTTTTCCTTCTCTTTGGGTATGAAGCTCCAGGGAGTCGTAGGGGCTCCCCAAAGAAAACCAGTGTTGAATGTAATGAAACGCCATTTTCTGGGTGAGCCCTGGAGGCTCCCTGGCAACCCTCCCTCCCACCGGTCGGCATTTTTTTTGTGTTGGTTGAAGCTTAGCTCCCGAACTGGAGCCCCCTCCCCCTCTTGGGGTGGGGAGGGCTGAGTGGACAATCAGCACGGCAGTAAAGTGTGATGTTTGCTTGTTTCCTTGGGATTGTAGGGAGTGTCTATCTCTGTTCGTTTTTTTGTCTTAGTTTCTTACCATGTGGTGGTTTGTTTTGTTATGCCTACCTTTCTGGATGCCTAACCCCGGTCGATGGCAGATAAGGAAAACTCCCAACCACAAAGGGGGTTTTCAAGGGCCATTGCTCCCTGAAACCTCTCTGAAGGGGCCAGGTTCTGGCGCTGGTCCCTGGTAGGTCTGAACTCCATAGTTAATGTCCCGGTCTAATATAACATACATTAGTCTGATAAGCTCCAGGGAGCCTCCGGGGCTCACCCAGAAAATGGCGTTTCATTACATTCAACGCTGGTTTTCTTCGCGTGCTAGGGAGAGTTGTCAGTTATAAATAGGGGCATAGTGCAGGGGTTACTGACAATAAAACTCCAGAAACAAGAGAGACTAGCCTCTTTAACCAGATGAACAAGCAGGTGAGCTGGGTGCAGGGAAAGTGTCTTTGTGAAGCAAACACCGAACCCTGACCACAAACACTTGGCAAGGGGAGGTGTAAACTGCCATAAATCCAGAAAAATCAATTGAACAAACCAAGCACACCTTTGACTAAAGTTCAAAGCAGAGTAGAGATGCCATACAGGTGTGAAGTAAACGGCTATTCAGTATCCTCCCGGCAAACATAAGAATTATTGCAAATACAAAAGTGGATGTGTTCATGAGAAAATTAGACATGTTCCTGCAAGATGTGTCAGACCAACCAGGTAGAAACTGTTTATGACTTTAGTGAGACCAAAATTGGAATATAGAGCAGTTGTATGGTGCCCATATCGCAAGAAACACACCAATAAACTGGAAAAGGTGCAAAGACTACAAAATGGCTTCCAGACCAGAAAAACAAGAGATATGAAGATAGTCTAGAAGCATTAAATATGACAAAGATAGAAGAAAAATGGTGATTTGATCACCACTTACAAAATAATATTGGGAATTAACCAAATTGAGAAAGAAGAATTCCTGAAACTGGCAACCTCATGAACAAGTGGTCACAGATTCAAGTTATGAAAACAAAAGTGCCAAAAAATGCTAGTTTTCTTCTGCAAACAGACTGGTAGATGATTGGAACAAATTGAGTGATAAGGTGGTGGAGGCCAAAACTGGCAGTAGTTTCAAAGCATTAAATGACATAGAGTACTGGGAAGATGGGACACCACAATTGTAGCAATCATCCTGTAACTACACTTTCGTATTTACACACACATAAGCAGGACCAGCACGATAAACTGGTCTTTTAAATGCGTAATCACATTTTTACGTTTTTTAGGATAAGGGTATAATTTCTCCCCATCAACAGGCCCTGTAGGGAGACCAAGTTTTCTGCACTGCACAGAAGTCGGACGACTTGATAGGAGTTGGCTCATAGAGGCGGTAGTTCACAACCCCTCAGAGCTGGAATCCTTGGTGGGTTAAAGCGTCTGAGTGTAATAGATTGCTAAGGTTCATGCAGTTTGGGTGGCATAAATGTAATCATGATACAATGAAAATAAACAAAGCAATGGCTCCTAGCAGAATAAATATTCTAGGATAATTCAGCTTTACTGAGCTGCAGTTGAGAATCAGGTGATGAACCCTACAGAGGCTAGCAGGTGTTGAGCCAGTGTCACCGGGGGAAAAAAAAGTGAGGGGGGGGGGGGGGGGGGCAAGCTGTCTGAAACCTCAGGTAACCTGGGCTCCCATCTGATGGCAGTCAGGTACATTACATTACAGTCAGGGTCTTTACCTCGTGGCAACGATCATTTGTCTTGTTTACCTAGGGGTGGGCGCCTGACTTGTTTTAAGCATTTATTTGTTTTGTTGCACTTACTTTTTCTGGTGGGCTTTCCTAGCATTGTGCTTGATCCCTGCTCCCTCCTCACATAGAATGAGTCGCATATCCTGGTCCTGTTCCAGTAACTTGAGATTATCTCGAAATGATTTCAGGGTTTAGCGTCCCTGCAGCTCGGTCCTCGGGCTTCCTCGGAACAAAGCCACCAAAAAGGTGGCTTACTTTTTGTTACACCTCCCCAGGAAGCAGTCCATAGCAGCTGTCTAACTCCCAGGTACCTATTTACTACTAGGTAACAGGGGCATCAGGGTGAAAGAAACTGTCCATTTGTTTCTGCCACCACAAGGGATCGAACCCGGAACCTCAGAACTACGAATCTGAAGCGCTGCCCACTCGGCTGTCACACCTCCAGTAGGCTACAGGTAGGTCTCGGAGGTCTGGTGCGTTTGGCTAATGCTTGTTGGTACCAGATGTTAGCTGAGGATGCTACTGGGGGCCTTCCTGAAAATAATTTTATTGCATTCAACACTAGATACAGTATGATGAAATGCCACAGCCGGAGACAGCAAGTGCTTTTCATATTAAAAATGTGTGAACTTCAAATTTTGTTTGCCTGCCTTTGTTTTGACCCTTGGTAGGGATACAGTATAGTAAAAAAAAAAATGGTGTCTAAAACCATCTAGTGTAACTTAAGTTTTATTTTCAGATAAGAAATAAAAGTGAGAAGAGCACTGGAGTTGTGCAACATGTGGCAAGGACACATCATTTGTCACTGGTCGTCCACTTGTCTCTGGTGATGCAAGAGCTGTCGATAATGCAGGCAGACACCCACGATCGTCACGCTCAGTACGTCAGAAAAGAACTTATTATAACAGGCAAGTAGATAATCAAGTTGGAAAACAATAATTGTATTAGTATACTAGCAGTACCCGGCCACACGTTGCTGTGGCTCGGCAATGCATGAGTGTTGCTGAGCCACAGCAACCTTCTCTGTCCCCCAGTCTTCCCCACCATTTCCTCCTCACCCATCTCCTTGGCCTCCCCACCATCCCCTCTTCCTTCCCACCATACCCCACTCCCTGTCCCTTTGTCCTCCTAACTATTCTCCATTCCCCCATCCCCTCGTCCCCACCATCCCAAACTCCCCCGTCCCCTCGTCCTTCCCACCATTACCCCCTCCCTTGTCCCCTCGTCCTCCCCACCATCTCTTACTTCCGTCCCCTCGTCCTCCCCACCATTCCCCACTCCCTCATCCGATGCCTTCCCAAATGGTCTGATGTTCCCATAAGAAAATTGGGAACATCAAGTGATCTAATGTTCCCATCACTGAAATATAAGAAAAACAGTTAAAAAATGAAATGAAAATATGAAAAATTATAAAAATAAACTATACTCATGAAATTAACAGTCTGGTAAACAACACAGCTCAATTCCAACACGCAAAATAATTAAACACAAAATAATTATATCAAAATCTATGAAAATTCAGTTTATTAATGCAATCAGAAACATTGAAATGGAATTGTAACATATCTAGTATAGCATGTGTGTTACTCATACATGCAACAGATGGTGCTGTTTTTCAAGAAAAACATAGTTTTACCTGTCACAGGTGTGGCATCTATACTTATACTTACGAAATGAACGGTATGGTAAAAAACACAGCTCAATTCCAACACAATGTCATACAAAATAATTCACTAAAAAATAAAATAAATCAAAATCTATAAATATAAAATTTATCAATGCAATCGGAAACATTGAAATGGAATTCGTGACATATTTAGTATAGTGTGCATGTTGCCATTATGTGCAACAGATGGCACTGTTATTCAAAAATGCATGTTTTTACCTGTCACATGGGTGGCATTTATATAGTAGGTAAATAAAAAGGCATGCCTATTTGAATGCAACATTGTGTCAAAATTTCAAAGCAATCGGTGAAGAACTTTCGGAGATTACAGCGTGTGTTGCTCTTATGTCCAACAGATGGCGCTGTTTTTTCAAAAAAAGCATGTTTTTCCCTGTCACAGGTGAGGCATGTATATAGTAGATATATGAAAAGACGCGCCTATTTGAATGCAACGTTGTGTCAAAATTTCAAAGCACTCGGTAAAAAGGTTTCGAAGATTTCCCTCACATGAAAAGCACATGAAAAACACATGAAAAACAGTTTTTCAGAAAAAGCATGTTTTTTTACCTTCACAGATGTGACATCTATATAGTATGTATATAAAAACTTGCTCGGATACGAAATTAACGTTGTGTGAAAATTTCAAAGCAATCGGTGAAGAATTTTGGATATTAGCTATTTTGAACAAACGAACATTTCCATTTTTATTTATATAGGTTTTGGGAGCCAGTTTTCTCTAATACACATATCATTAAACACGACAGCTTACAAAGAGAAAACTAGACATATAAGTGTGGGTACACCTCACTCTACGATTCACCTAACCCCCCTTAATCGTAGGGAGCGGCGAAGGGTAGGGTGAAGTGATTATTGCTGGACTCTGGCTTCTAGCTGTCTGCCAGATCTTACATCTTCCCTCTGGGTCAATGGAGGCCCATCGAACAACTGTATGCTCGAAATTGAATTCATCTGGATGTTGATTACTGGTGTCAGCTCCAGAATGAACACAACCTCAAGCATACGAAGTCTCCTACGATCGTTGGTGCGTGTGATTATTGTCGTATCTTTCACCATGTCTTGGCGAAATTCAGGATGATGGTGTGGTGTTGAGAATGATGTTGCTTAATACTGTACCTCCCTCTTTCAAATGAAGTGTAAGACATCTACTCAGTGTATTCGTCATATGTCCAATATAGCATATATTTCGGAGCACACAGTCTCCAGAGCTGCATTAGTATATTTCAGTTTATCAAAGGAGGCAGAGATGTTACCTCTCATAATGAGGAAAGATATACGAGGGTTGTTATAATAAATGACGAGACGAATCCTTGCATTTTCACTGTAAGGCTTACAATTACTGTCAATTATATCTCGTATCACCTTCTCATCCTTCTTGTATGCCTGAGTAAATGTATTTTTATAATACAATGTCTTCCCTTGGGGGGGCCAATTTTCCACCCCTTGGGCCAATTATCCTCAGTCAAATGGCGGCCTAGCTTCTTACTAACAATTTCGTTGAATTCTGTATTGCTATAATCATCGTTCACAACAATTTAGCGGATTCATTCAAATTCACGGTGCAAGAGCTGCCAAGAGAAGCATGTACGTATTGCACGACGACCTACATATGCGTTGGTAATGCTTCTCTTATATCTGTCAGTGCATTAACTCTTACCTCTCATACATTTTCCTGCATCAGTGACTTTATATATGTAGTACTGTGTAATTACATAAGTGTAGTTACAGGATGAGAGCTACACTCGTGGTGTCTCATCTTCCCAGCACTCTGTCATATAAAGCTTTGAAACTACTGACGGTCTTGGCCTCCACCAACTTCTCGCCTAACTTGTTCCAACCGTCTACCACTCTGTTTGCGAAAGTGAATTTTCTTATATTTCTTTGGCATCTGTGTTTGGCTAGTTTAAATCTATGACCTCTTGTTCTTGAAGTTTCGGGTCTCGGGAAATCTTCCCTATCAATTTTGTCAATTCCTGTTACTATTTTGTACGTAGTGATCATATCACCTCTTTTTTCTCTGTCTTCTAGTTTTGGCATATTTAATGCCTCTAAACTCTCCTTGTAGCTCTTGCCCTTCAGTTCTGGGAGCCACTTAGTAGCATGTCTTTGCACCTTTTCCAGTTTGTTGATGTGCTTCTTAAGATATGGGCACCACACAACTGCTGCATATTCCAACTTTGGCCTAACAAAAGTCGTGAACAATTTCTTTAGTATATCGCCATCCATGTATTTAAAAGCAATTCTGAAGTTAGAAAGCGTGGCATAGGCTCCTCGCACAATATTCTTTATGTGGTCCTCAGGTGATAGTTTTCTATCTAGAACCACCCCTAGATCTCTTTCTTTATCAGAATTCTTTAAAGATTTCTCACATAATATATAGGTTGTGTGGGGTCTATGTTCTCCTATTCCACATTCCATAACATGGCATTTATTAACATTAAATTCCATCTGCCAAGTGGCGCTCCATGTACTTATTTTGACCA
Organism: Procambarus clarkii; assembly: GCF_040958095.1. Lineage (NCBI taxonomy): Eukaryota > Metazoa > Arthropoda > Malacostraca > Decapoda > Cambaridae > Procambarus > Procambarus clarkii. The sequence continues at coordinate 18,977,981 of NC_091194.1, forward strand.
GGTCTTCTTGAAGGGCATGACAATCATCTAAGTTTCTTATCCTTCCTATTATCTTAGCATCATCAGCAAACATGTTCATATAATTCTGTATACCAACTGGTAGATCATTTATGTAGACAATAAACATCACTGGTGCAAGAACTGAACCCTGTGGTACTCCACTTGTGACATTTCTCCAGTCCGATACATTGCCTCTGATCACAGCCCTCATTTTTCTATCAGTCAGAAAACTTTTCATCTATGTTAGAAGCGTACCTGTCACTCCACCAATATTTTCCAGTTTCCAGAACAACCTCTTATGTGGAACTCTGTCAAAAGCCTTTTTTAGGTCCAGATAGATGCAGTCAACCCAACCATCTCTTTCCTGTAATATCTCTGTTGCTCGATCATAGTAACTGAGTAAATTCGATACACAGGATCTTCCAGATCGAAAACCATACTGTCTGTCTGATATTATATCATTTCTCTCCAGGTGTTCTACCCATTTAGTTTTAATTATTTTTTCCAATATTTTGACTATTACACTTGTCAATGATACCGGTCTATAATTAAGGGGGTCTTCCCTGCTTCCACTTTTGTAGATTGGAACTGTTAGCCTTTTTCCACACATCAGCTACAACTCCTGTATACAGGGATGCCTGAAAAATCAGTTGAAGAGGATTGCTGAGCTCAGGTGCACATTCTCTCAGAACCCATGGTGAAACTCCATCTGGACCAACTGCTCTGTTCTTATTTAGCTCCTTGAGCATTTTTTCCACTTCGTCTCTAGACACCTCTATGTGCTCTATGTTGTTCTCTGGAATTCTTATTGTATCTGGTTCCCTGAAGATTTCATTTTGTACAAACACACTTTGGAACTTTTCGTTTAATGTTTCACACATTTCCTTTTCATTTTCCATGAATCTATTTCCCATTTTCAACCTCTGAATATTATCCTTTACCTGCAATTTGTTGTTTATGAATTTATAGAACAGACCTGGTTCTGTTTTACATTTGTCTGCAATCCCTTTTTCAAAATTTCTTTCTGCCTCTCTCCTCACTGCCGTGTAGTTGTTTCTCGCATCTTTGTATCGCTGGTATGTTTGGGGGTTCGGCCTCTTCCTGTATTGATTCCATTTTTGTGTCTTTTGGTCTCTGGCCCTCTCGCACTGTCTGTTGAACCAATCCTGTTTCCTAGTTCTGCTTCTCTGTTTTGGTATAAATTTTTTTGTGCCTTTATCATATATTTCACAAAACCTGACATACATGTCATTCACTTCCTTGCCTATCAACAAGTCTGTCCAATTATACTCGCTAAAATTTTTTCTAAGGTTGCCATAATGTCCTCTCCTAAAGTCAGGTTTTTCATGTGCATCGACGATCATATTTTCTTCCAGATTATAACGCATTGCATACTCTATTCCCAAAAAGACATGGTCACTTTTACCCAAGGGAGGAAGGTACTGAATGTCAAATATTTCTTCCTCCTTCCTGGTAAATATCAAATCTAGCATGGAGGGGACGTCCCCTTCCCTCATCCTCGTAGCTTGTTTAACATGTTGATACAAGAATGTTTCCAGGATGAGGTCTACAAATTTACAGGTCCAGAAATCTTCTGTTTTAGCTTCACATGCTTCCCAGTCTATGGATTTCAAGTTGAAGTCGCCGACTATCAACAATCGTGAACTATCGTTTCCGCTCTCGCTATGATCTCTCTCATTATTGTTATAAGACCTTCTCGTTTACTATCTAGCTCCTCCTTTGACCATGTGCTGCTTAGCGGTGGACTATATGCATTTATGATCATTAGTTTATCATCCTCATGGCAGATCTCTAGTGCTATTATGTCAACTTCTTGTGGATTGGCAGTCACTATTTCGTTCACCTTTAGGTGTTCTTTCACCAGCACAGCAACGCCACCGCCTTTCCTGATTTTTCTGTCCCGTCTCCAAATTGAGTAGCCCCTTGGGAATATGACCTCATTTAAAATAGCATCTTCAAGTTTTGTCTCTGTGAGTGCAACAGTGTCTGATGCCTGCAGCTGTATTATATCACTTAACTCCAGTATCTTTGATCTTACTCCATCTATGTTGGTGTATGCAATCTTGAGGAACTTGTTCCCCCTCTTCTTATTTTTCACTCCCCCTTTCTCTAATGATTTTGTTGGTTTGCCTTTATGTACCACTTTACTGGCCTGCCTACCCCTATCACTTTGTAGAAAAAAAGAATTGATTTCTTCTTCATTCCTGCTCTCATTTAAACGTTTTGCCTCGGCGAGGTTCAGTTTCAGCTTCTCTCTATCTTCTTTTGAAAGATCTCGTCTTAACGACCACACTTTCCCATCCTCATCACTTTGTAATTTTCTAGCATTCCTTAGTACTTCTTCCATCTGTTTGGTACCATTTAGGGTGATCTTCAAAGGTCGATCTTTCCCTTTTACATATCTGCCTATTCTCCTGTAGTTGCAGACATTCTCTATGGTTGTAAGACCTTCCACAAGGCCAACAATTTTATCTACTACTTTTGCTTCTTCTACAGCTCTTTCTGACCTAGATGTTATCTCCTTTTCCTTGCAGCCAAAAATGATCAGGGACTTACTCCGATCAACTGTGTTTTGCACCAACTTCGGGTTAGATGCCAATTCTTTCCTCACTTCTAGCCTAATGTTTGTTTTATCTTGGTTGCTGCAGTGTTTGACTTCCTTTACTGCTTCTTCTATTTTTCCTTCTCCTTGGCCACTTGTGCATAAGTGAGTTGCACATCTTTCTTGCACTGTTCTATTCCCTGTGTAACTTCCTCCATCTGTGCTGACAAAAGCTGTTTCTCCTGTTGAAATTCCTTACCTAACCTATTGTAGTCATTTATGTTTAAATTTACTTTAACTTCTTCCAAAGCTATTTTTAAGAGTATTTTCTTCTTCCATGGCTTTGCAATTTGTTTCCAATTGAATCTTATCCTTGTGCAAGTCTTTCACTAAACCCTCAAGACATACAACTTTGCTATTTAAATGGTCATTACTTTCTTTCAATTTACTAATTATTTCTACATGAGAGGTCACAATAGTATCTAATTTTACCACCTTGTTGTATAGACTGGTTATCTCAATGCTTTCTTCACTGAATCAAGCAAAATCAAGCTCTGTTTTGTATTTCCTCTTGCAGGCGGCCATCTTGAATGTTGTTCTCTGCACTGTAAACACTAGGGGTAACTTTTTCTCATCCACTATTTCACTTCCCTTGGCACATTCCTGTTATCTCACCTATTTTTCAAAAGCACTATACCTTTATGTTCTCTGGGACACCACTCACTATCATCATCCTGTACTACAATACTTAGGATTATTCCTAAGATTATTATTATTTATACTTAGGATATGTGTGTGTGTGTACTCGCCTAGTTGTGTTTGTGGGGGTTGAGCTCTGGCTCTTTGGTCCCGCCTCTCAACCGTCAATCAACAGGTGTACAGATTCCTGAGCCTATCGGGCTCTGTCATATCTACACTTGAAACTGTGTATGGAGTCAGCCTCCACCACATCACCCCCTAATGCATTCCATTTGTCAACCACTCTGACACTAAAAAAGTTCTTTCTAATATCTCTGTGGCTCATTTGGGCACTCAGTTTCCACCTGTGTCCCCTTGTGCGTGTTCCCCTTGTGTTAAATAGCCTGTCTTTATCTACCCTATCAATCCCCTTCAGAATCTTGAATGTGGTGATCATGTCCCCCCTAACTCTTCTGTCTTCCAGCGAAGTGAGGTTTAATTCCCGTAGTCTCTCCTCGTAGCTCATACCTCTCAGCTCGGGTACTAGTCTGGTGGCAAACCTTTGAACCTTTTCCAGTTTAGTCTTATCCTTGACTAGATATGGACTCCATGCTGGGGCTGCATACTCCAGGATTGGCCTGACATATGTGGTATACAAAGTTCTGAATGATTCTTTACACAAGTTTCTGAATGCCGTTCGTATATTGGCCAGTCTGGCATATGCCGCTGATGTTATCCGCTTGATATGTGCTGCAGGAGACAGGTCTGGCGTGATATCAACCCCCAAGTCTTTTTCCTTCTCTGACTCCTGAAGAATTTCCTCTCCCAGATGATACCTTGTATCTGGCCTCCTGCTCCCTACACCTATCTTCATTACATTACATTTGGTTGGGTTAAACTCTAACAACCATTTGTTCGACCATTCCTTCAGCTTGTCTAGGTCTTCTTGAAGCCTCAAACAGTCCTCTTCTGTTTTAATCCTTCTCATAATTTTAGCATCGTCCGCAAACATTGAGAGAAATGAATCGATACCCGAATCGATACCACACACACATCGATGAATCGATGTGTGTGTGTGTGTGTGTGTGTGTGTGTGTGTGTGTGTCTATATATATAAATGATACGGCTCCACAGGAGTGGCCCAAGATTCAGGGGTCGGGGTACTCTTGGGGAGCCGTAGATATCTGGTCAGCACAGTCCTCACTCTGAACGTTGGTCGGGCTCTTGTTGGGGTCTTTGGACCTTTCGCTGTTTGCACCTTTGACGGGACGACTGGGGAGGAGGCTCGCACTATTTGCTCACGCCTGATCCCACAATTTGTGGGTGTTTTGGGTCATTTCCTCCAGCCTGCAGTGGCGTTGGTTGGCTCCTCCTCCAGGTTCAGGGCTGGTGTGGGCTCCCAGCCGGTCTGCTTGTCTGTTTGCCAGGGGTGGTTCTTTCCCAGTGCACTGCATTCAGGTTCCTGGTGAACTGGAGGAAGTTCTATCTGATTCCGTCGCAATTTCGAACCTGGTTGGGTTTTGTTTGGGATTCTCGGACCGCTTCCCTGTCTCTCCCTCCAGAGGCATTGCTGCGGCTGCAGTCCTGCCTTCAGCTGTTGCTGGGGAGTGGGGGGGTCCTGGGTCACTGCAGTTGCTCGAACAGTTATGCAGGAGTCTGAACATCGCCATGCTGGTTTACCAGCTGGGTCGGGTTTGGCTTCGGCGTCTGTTCTGGTTCCTTTGGGAATGCCCCTTCCCCTCTCTCGTGATTGCAGTGGTTCAGCCTCTGTGATCCTTGCGTCAGTTGCTGCGTCGCCGGCTTCCTCTTCGTGTTTATTGGGGTTCAGTGTCTTGGCGCCTACCCGAGCCCTCACTCAATGTGTTCACAGACTCATCGTCTCTCGGCTGGGCCTTTGTGACCAGTGCTCACCAAGCCAGCCAGAGGTGGTGGGGGTCTGTCCTTCCATCGGGCTCACAGCATGGTGCGGGAGTTCGCGGCGATTTGGCTGTCACTTTGGAGGTCGGGTTTGTCTTCGGTGTCTGTTTTGGTTCTTTCTGGGACGTCCCTTCCGCCTCTCTCGCGATGGTTGGGTTCGTCCTCCGGGCGCCTTGTGTCGGTTGCTGTGTCGCCGGCTTCCTCTTTGGTGTTTTCAGGGTTCAGTGTCTAGGCGCCTTCCCGAGCCTTCGCTTGGTGTGTTCACGGACGCATCATCTCTCGGCTGGAGCTTTGTGACCAGTGCTCACCAGTCTGGCCAGGGACAGTGGGGTCCGTCCTGCCGTCGGGCTCACAGCACGGTTTGGGAGTTCGCGGCGGTCTGGTTTGCGCTTCGGAGGATTTGGGTCACTCAGGGCTCTACCATTCGGCTCCATTTGGACTGTTCTCCGGTGGTTCATTGCCTGAACCGCGGGGGGTTCTCTTCAGTCTTTGCCTCTTTGGAGTTGGTCCCTTCAAGTGGCTTGTCAGCTGGATTCTTGGGGTTTGGCTCTCTGTGCTGTTCATATCCGGGGAGTATCTAACATCCTGGCAGATGGCCTGTCTCAGTTCATTCCCCTGCCCACGGAATGGACGGTTGACGCCGACTCGTTTCGTTGGCTCTGCCAGACGTACAGGCTCCCGGACGTGGACTTCTTCACGTCAGAGTGGTCCCAGCATCTCCCAATCTATGTGGCGCCCTTTCCTGACTGCGGGGCGTTCGCGGTGGATGCCTTTCGGCAGGACTGGTCGTGGTGGGGTTACCTGTACCTCTTTTTCCCGGTCCAACTGTTGCTTCGGGTTCTGGCTCAGTTGGAGTCCTGCCCAGGGAGAGTATTCCTCGTGGTCCCTTGGTGGCCGGCCCAGCCTTGGTTTCAGGCGCTGCTTGCTTGGTGTTCGAGCTCGAGGAGTTTCCTACGGCTCTGCCTCTTTCAGCAGGTCGGACCAGTCCGGTATATGGCTGGTTCAGCCTTCTCTGCTCTTCACGTCTGGTCTTTTTGACGTGGGTTTATCACCATCTCTATGGAGGCTTCGTTGATGGTGTGCCACCTGCGAGCTTCGTCTCGGCGACAATATGAAGTTTCCTGTCGTTCTTTTCGCCATTTTCTTGCTCTTCATAGATTGTCTTCTCATTTGGATTGGGTTGTCTTGTCCTTTCTTAGTTTTTTCAGGACCATCAATTGCTGTCCACTACTGTCGCCTCGTATCGTGCAACGCTGGCGGAGTCGCTCCAGCTTGCTTTCAGGGTGGACTTCTCTGCCCTGTTCTGTACACTTTCTCATGCTTTGTTTCACCTCCTGCCTGCTCATGTGCTGCCTGAGCCATCCTGGTCTTTGGACTGGGTGCTCTTCTGTCTTTCTTCTCCTCGGTTTGTGGTGGCCCCTTCGGTTCAGGTTTTCCGAGGCTCTGTTTTTGTTGGTGTTGGCCTCTGGAGGTCAGGTTGGGGAGCTTCATGTTTTCCTCCGGAGCAGGGGTTTCTGTTCTCTTGGTTCTGGTGGTCGGTATTGTTCTTTTGCAGCCCTCTCTTTCTTTTCTAGCGATGGATGAGGAGGCTGATTTCCGGTGGGGCCCTTACGTCGTTTGTTGTTTGGTTGGTCGGCCCGGACATGCGTCTTGTGTTGTGTCCACTTCCGGCTCTTGGTTGTTCTCTGCGCACGCTTCAGCTCCGGATGGCTGGGGTCACACTTTGGGTTGATCCGGTTCCCTTGTTCCCTGTTCCTGGACCTGGGTCTCCCAGGTCGTCCGCAGGGTTCTTAAGCCTAGCCAGCCTGCGATCTATCCTCGTGCCCATGTCGTTAGAAGATCTGTTGCCTTTGTGGCCACAGTTGGCTACATGTCCTGGGCTGTTATTTGGGCGTGGGGTCTTGGGGGTCGGACAGGGTAGTGGCCATCCATTTGGTGCGTGCCTGCTCCTGGATGTTCCTGTGTTGCTTTTAATCGTAGGTTGCGGCCAGTTGTCTCGACTTCCCGTTGAGGGCTTTGTGGCGGCCGCCTCCCTGGTAGGTCCATTTTTTTCTTTGGGTATGTAGCTCCAGGGAGCCGTAGGGGGCTCCCCACATAAAACCAGCGTTAAATGTAATGAAACGCCATTTTCTGAGTAAGTCCCGGAGGCTCCCTGGCAACCCTCCCTCTCACCGGTCAGCGGTTTTTCACATTGTTTAAGGCATAGCTTCCAAACTGAAATGCTATGTTGGCGGCGTGGTGAGGTCCGGGCCCCCCCCCCTCTCGGGGAGGGGAGAGTTGCACGGACAAGCGGCGCGGTAGTAAAGTAACATTTACTTGTTTGCTTGTTTTCTTGGGATTGACAGGAGTTCTACCTCTCTGTTTGGTTTTTGTTGTTAGTTTCTTACCATGTGGGGTTTGTTTTGTTATGCCTACCTTTCTGGATGTCTAACCCTGGTTGATGGCAGATAAGGAAAACCCCCAACCACAGGGAGGGTTTTCCAGTGGCATTGCTCCCTGAAACCTTTCTGAAAGGGGCCAGGTTCTGGCTCGTGGTCCCTGGTAGGTCTGAACTCTATAACTAATGTCCCGGTCTAAAACGTATTAGTCCAATAAGCTGCAGGGAGCCTCTGGGGCTCACCCAGAAAATGGCGTTTCATTACATTCAACGCTGGTTTTTTCCTCGTCTTTAGTTAGGTAGCTCTAAGGAGCCGAAGGAGCTCCCCGACAGAAAACCAGCATTGAATGTAATGAACATCATTTTATGGGTGAGACCCAGAGGCTCCCTGGCACCCTCCCTCCGGTCGGCAATTTTTGTGTTGTTTTGGTACCTAGCCTCCGAACTGGGGGTTGCTGGGTAGCTGGCGCAAAGGGGGACGGAGGGAGATGGGTACCCCAGGTATCCTCCAGGGTGCCCCTCTCTATCTTCTTGCTTGCATGGACATGCAGATAGTGGTGTGTGACATTTGCTTGTTTGTTTTCTTGGGAATTGGACAAGTTCTGCCTCTTTGTTCGGATTTCGGTTGTAATTTTCGTACCATCTAGGGGTCTGTTTTTTTTATTCCAACCTAAGTGGGTGCCTAACTCCGGTCGATGACAGGTTAGGAAAACCCCCAACCACGGGGGTTTTCTAGCGGCCCATTGCTCCCTGTACCTCTCTGAGGAGGCCAGGTTCTGGCTTATGGTCCCCAGTAGGCTAAACTCCATTGACTAATTACCCCTAGTATAATATATCCCATATTAGCCTGATAACTCCAGAGAGCCTCCAGTGCTCACCCATAAAATGGCCTTTCATTACATTCAATTCTGGTTTTTTACTTATCTTTGGGTAGTTAACTTCAGGGAGCCCCGTTGGCTCCCTGACACCCTCCCTCCCTCCAATCGGCTGTTTTTTCATCGTTTAAGAACTGGAGTTGTGGGCTGCTGGCTCCCCCTCTTCCCCTATGGTGGGGGGGCGGGGTTAACGCTATTGAGTGGAAGTGCTAGTCTCACGACGGGTTGCTTTGTTTGTTTTTCTTTTTACGGATGTTATTTTGATCTTTTTGGATGTAGAATACACAGGTTAACCAGACAGTGGGCTGTTTTGATTTGCCTACCTTTCTGGATCCTTCCCTGGTCGATGACAATTATGTCATGCTTTAAATGTAAAGTGCTCATAGGCCATTGCTCCCTGCGCCTCAGAGGGGACCAGGTTCTGGCTCGTGGTTCCCGGCAAGCATAAGGACTCCTGTGACTGATGACCCCTGAACTAATTAATATAACACATATCAGCTGTGACATGACCCCCCAAACTAATATAACACATTCAAATATTCAAATAGAATATATGTGCAAATAGCTTCTGGGAGCCTCCGGGGGTTCACTCGGAAAATGGAGTTGCATTACATTCAACGCTAATTTTTTTCTTAAAATGGTGAAGAGTTGTGGACGTCTGATATTCATACAGTGTCCACTGATGTTGATTATGGCATCCTTAACATCTTCTGGGTGACCTCTACATTTCCTCCCAAAACTATTAATTCAATAAATTATTTTGCTTATTAGGGACATGTTTTGAAGTGTGTTTTATGTGCTTGGAGATAGGAAGGTAGAATGAGATGCATAGTACATCTATGCATACTGTAAAGGAGCTCTGTATTGCTTCAAAGTTGAATGTATTACCTGCAGACAATTAAGGAAATGTGGGCAAGAGAGTCCCAGTGCATGGAAGAGTAGAATTAGTGGCATGGCATTCTTTAATTTGAAGGATGTTTTCATTATCCTCGCTGGAGGCCTAGTTAAGAGACTAGGTCGCTGGGACTTTGAACTTCGGAGCCACCTCAAGGTAGCTATTCCCAATGCGAATACCGTATGGTTATGCCATGTTTGTTCATTTTTCTTAAATTCTTTCTTTTGACAGATTTTCATTCAATATCTTAAGAAGGCCTCATCCTCTTCATTTGAAACTTCAAATACTTAAATTTGAACAAAAAATGATGGCTGATGGCTGCTTGAGCACTGTAGTGAGTTAAAATGAGAGAAAGGGAGATAGAATGATATAGGAGGAGGAATATAGAAAGAGAGGAGGAGGAGGAGGAATATAGAATGAGAGGAGGAATATAGAATGAGAGGAGGAGGAGGAATATAGAATGAGAGGAGGAGGAGGAATATAGAATGAGAGGAGGAGGAGGAATATAGAATGAGAGGAGGAATATAGAATGAGAGGTGGAATATAGAATGAGAGGAGGAATATAGAATGAGAGGAGGAGGAGGAGGAATATAGAATGAGAGGAGGAATATAGAATGAGAGGAGGAGGAGGAGGAATATAGAATGAGAGGAGAAATATAGAATGAGAGGAGGAATATAGAATGAGAGGAGGAGGAGGAGGAATATAGAATGAGAGGAGGAATATAGAATGAGAGGAGGAGGAGGAGGAATATAGAATGAGAGGAGGAATATAGAATGAGAGGAGGAGGAGGATAGAATGAGAGATGGGGAGAGAAGCCAGAGAACACACACAAATGCAAGAGTGATAAATAAACAAGTAGGGTGAAGAAATGAGCATGTATGTTGAACCATACACTGGTACACTGATGGAAACTCTGTGTGCTGTATATTAAGTGTAAATTCTAGAATCCGTGTAACATGTCGCCTCCACAGGTCAAGTGGGACTCGATGAAGCCGAACTTGAAAATTTATTGGAAGAAACCACAGAGATATTTACGCAGAATCTTATCCAAGAAACTCAAGTAGCACGACAGCAACTTAGTGATCTTCAGGAGAGACATGACGCTTTCATCAAGTTGGAGAAATCTCTTATCGAGTTAAATAGTTTGTTTGTGGTATGTATTGCAAGTTTTCTGTGATGGAATGTCACTAGAAAACTTTTGTTGTTGCAGTATGTTATACAGTATATGGTTTTTAAGTATCAAGTTGTCATCAGAATTTGAGTAGAACATTATTTTGTGTAATTGTTTTGGACTATGTTATTGTGCAATGGATTATTTTTATTACATTACAGGATAATAGTATATTACATTACCAAATAATATTTGTATGTTACTGTCTGCAGACTTCATTGAAGTAATATTCAGCATATTACATAAAATAAAAATTTTCTTGACTCAGAGGTTAGTTTTCCTGGGGCAGCTCCCTTGTGGCTCCTTGAAGCTACTTCGCTGAGATTGGTCCATTCTAATGGGTCATGTGAGGCACAGGAGTTATGTTTGGTCTATTGGGGACACGAACCTGGCCTTCCCTCACAGAGAGGCCGGGTTCATCTCTGAACCCGGCCAGAGTTCGGTGAGCACGGTGAGTAACATTCACTACCCACCAGGAAAAGTATCCAGAAAGTCAGCAAGGCAAAGTATCGAAATGGCCAAAGAACTCCACAAATGATTCAAAATAAAACAATACTGTAGATTCACTCAAAACTAGCTCGGACTTGTTTGTACAGTACTGATAGCCACCACCAGGTGGCTATCAGCCCCAGCCCACAGCTGGCTACCTGATCATTTCTGGAGTTGTTGAACAACCCTCCAATGAATTAATGAACCTGAGTGGAAGAGGGAATCAGGGAGCCACTGGGGCTCTGCCAGAAAGAGGTGTTTCATTATAAAGTATTCAATGCAGGGTTTCTGGGGCAGCCCCCAATGACTTCCTGAAGCTAACTAGCCATGGAGAAAGAAAGTGCCAGACTTACCAGGAAGAAAGTGAGGCAGCAGGTACTAATACGGAGGGAATTCAGATCGGGAGACATGACCCATAGCATCCCACAGTCGACTGGGACCTGGAACGTTAACCAAATAACAGCCTGCCAGAACCCTGATAGAATGAGAAAGCCCCCAAGCCTGAATATCAGCCCGAGACATGTTAAAAAGGCCAACATCAAGGCAGCATACTTGCAAACATCATAGGACCCAGAGAGGATCACAGGCTGGCTAGACTTAATGACACTGCAGATGACCTGGGAAATGGGAGCCTTAAAACTGAGGGGGCCAAGAAAACAGGATCAAGCAACAGTGTCTACTAAAGCAGAACTGTAGCATGTAGGTTGTGGTGAAGAGCCACCATGAGAGACAACAAGTTATGCATCCCTGTCCATCACAATCACAAAGGACCCCTTCAGAAGCTAGCTGACTCATTCTTTGCCAGAAAAAGATAAGGCTGCAAATGCACAAAGCGTCCACCAGGGCCATTGAAACAAAACTCACATTTCCCGAGAAGAGCATGAAACTTTCTGGAGGCAAGACCCAGCAAAAACATTGCCGTAAGAAATATCGTGAGCCAAAAGGGAAGCTGTAAACTGAGATGAGAAGAAACTGCAAAACCCTGTCAAGAGACCAGGACAGCTCAGAAGGAGCATTAGCATGCTGGAGGTGAAAAATTGCACAAGACTACCTATGGAATAGTACCGGAGAAGAGTTGCTACTAAATGAAAGCAACAGCAATCCTGCCAACACCCAACAATAAGAGGCGACGGTATTAGGCATGAGATGCAAATCAAGAATGATGCTTGATAAAAAGGACAGGACCACTCTGACCGAAAGAGAAAAAAATAAAGAGACAAACAGGCGAAGCAAGCACCGGTCAACTGCATACTGCTGCTGCAAAGAAAGACAGGTGGGACACCAACGAACCAGCCACCTGCTCACCATACAAATGGAAGTAGACCTGTATTAAAAACTCCAGACACATAAAGCAGAGAACAAGTTTGAACCAGCAAAGTACATCTCTGGGCCGATCTGCTGATAGAGGTGAAACAGCGGAAAAAATGTTTTGAGGCTTAATTTTCTGTCAACCTTACAGTTGTCTGTAAAGCTTCGTTGACTCTCTGGATGCTTTTCCTGGTGGGGCGGTGGATTGTCACTCACTCGCTGTACCTCTGTGAGGAGGCCAGGTTCTGACTCTGATCCTCGGTAGGCCAAAAAGACCACCTGTGACTGATGTGACCAATTAGAATGGAGAAGTCTCAGCAAGACAGCTTCAGAGAGCTACCAGAACTACCAGAAAGAGGCATTCCATTACATTCATTGCTGGGCTATCCACAAGTATATTTTGAGTAACTATCACTTGAGTTGAAGCTACATAGTACAGTAATATCAAAATTCAATGCAGAGAATAAGTCACAGTAATGTGGATGAAACAAATAACCCAACCTGCACATTAAATGAAATGACAATGATAACATTTCTGTCCCTCCTAGGCACTTATGACTTGACAAAGGTCCAGGATGGACCATAACTTTGTCAATTTCATTTAATTTTATACGGTATCAGTTCCAGTACCGATACCAAATGGTGGCTGCTATCTTGAAGGAAAGGGGGGGGGGGTGAGGGCATCAATAATTTTTCCTTATAGACCTGCATTGCAATTTCATTCACACTCAAATATTGTAAACTATTTAAGTAGCACTTAATTTCTTTCCTTGCTTCATGGGACTGCCTAAGTGTTGTAGAATTCATTATACAGTATACTGTATTGAAATTGTGGTTGGAGATTTGTATATAGTAATGTGAAGAGAGAAGTGGAAAGTGGTGGTCTTGCAGGAGAGCTCTTTGAATATAATCCTTATTTTACTCATATAAAGTTAAATTTGCTTTGCATTGAATTTTTCCGGAATACTGTACATTCAATTGAGTAGATTGAGGGCAACCTGTAATATGTTAGGAAGCATTATGTTCCCAGTATCATATATGCATGTTTTGTAAGTGATATAATTTATGGATTTTGTACACTAATATCATGATCATTTTGCAGGAAGTATTAGTTTTAGTGCAGGAACAAGGAGTGCAAATTGATAGAATAGAAAACAACATATTTGAAGCTCAGGCTAAGACTGAGAAGGCTAAAGTAGAACTGAGTTCTGCTCTTCAAAATCAGAAAAAATCGCGCAAGAAGAAGTTCATCATTGGCATCGTCGTGTCGGTGATCCTTCTCATCATCCTCCTCATCATAATATTCTCTGTATGTAAATGCTAAATGTTTTATTTATTTACAGAGCAAAATCACCTGAACTAGTTTTGATATAATACATGATGCACTGTGGTAGCAAAATTTGAGTAGGTACTGTGTTTTATACTTATGTGAGAACTATGACTTAAGGTTGCTCATGTTACATTTGAAAAGGTACTATCTAACATGTTTATAAAGAGGTGAGGGAGGATTGGTTGGGAGGAGAGCACAGAGCGAATCGGATTTATGCACGAGTGTGTTATTTCACGAGTATATTTACCTAAGTGTAGTTACAGGATGAGAGCTACACTCGTGGTGTCCCCGTCTTCCCAGTACTCTTTGTTGTATAACGCTTTGAAACTACTGACAGTTGTGGCCTCCACCACCTTCTCACTTAGCTTGTTCCAATCATCTATCACTCTGTTTGGAAAAGAAAACTTTCTAATGTTTTTTCAGCACCTTTCTTTCCTTAGCTTGAATCTGTGTCCTCTTGTTCATGAAGTTGCTGGTTTCAGGAATTCTTCTTTGTCAGTTGGGATGATTCCTGTTAGTATTTTGTAAGTGGTGATCATATCACCTCTTTTTCTTATATCTTCTAGTTTTGGCATGTTTAACGTCTCTAGTCTCTCCTCGTAACTCTTGTTTTTTCAGAATGAGAGGAGGAGGAAGAGGAATATAGAATGAGAGGAGGAATATAGAATGAGAGGAGGAGGAGGAGGAATATAGAATGAGAGGAGGAGGAGGAGGAATATAGAATGAGAGGAGGAGGAGGATAGAATGAGAGATGGGGAGAGAAGCCAGAGAACACACACAAATGCAAGAGTGATAAATAAACAAGCAGGGGTGAAGAAATGAGCATGTATGTTGAACCATACACTGGTACACTGATGGAAAATCTGTGTGCTGTATATTAAGTGTAAATTCTAGAATCCGTGTAACATGTCGCCTCCACAGGTCAAGTGGGACTCGATGAAGCCGTACTTGAAAATTTATTGGAAGAAACCACAGAGATATTTCAGTTCCAGAAGCCATTTTGTAGCATG